>NC_081528.1:38063134-38363134 GCF_030273125.1 Centropristis striata
GTGTGTGGCTGTATGTGTACTTATGTGTTTGTAAGTTAATAACAAGTTATGTGTGTTAATAATGGTAATAATGAGTTTATAAACTACATTACTATGTGTTATACATACATATATAAATATTATTGCTGTTATATAACTGAATAAAGTATATTAACATAGGGAGAAGGGATTTAATAAGCTTTGGCTCCTTTTGAACAGAAACAAGTGTTGAGTCTTGTTGTTGTTTCATTTTGTGTTGTTGTCTTGTATTTATTGTTGTTCGTTTGTTTTTAAATGTTCATCTTTTATTTTGGGTTCAAATAAATTCTCAATCAATCAAAATCAACGTCATCAACAGTTGTTGTTGATTAAACGAGAGGAAAATATCTGCAGCATTCTTTGATAAGAACAGACACAAATGTTAAGGATGATGAAAGAAGGAATAAAACAGGACTAAGACTGAGACTAAATAAAAATAATTGCTGATAAAATGGACACTACCACAGGTGAGTTTCTGACTCTACCAACCTTCTCTATGAGCTCGTAGCTCTCCTCCAGCTTCAGCGCTCTGTTCTGCAGCGAGGTGACGGCTCGGTGGTGGATCTCCAGCCACTGCTGGTAGGACGACTCGCTGACGTCGGCCACCGCAAAACACAGCGTACGAAGTCCTGCAAGAGGAAAACAGGGTCAGAACACCACCTGGTCCACACAGCAGCACCTCACACCATCAGAACCTGGATCTGTTGTCTAGACCAGTAGTTCTCAACCTTGGGGTCGGGACCCCAGTTGGGGTCGCGAGATGATTTCTGGGGGTCACCAAATCATTTTGGAAGTCAGCTCTGTCTCCACTGTGTTAAAGTGTTCATGTGTTTTAGTCTTTCTGGTAATTTTGTGTCCTTTTTTTGGTAATTGTGTGTCTTTTTTTTGGTAATTTTGTGTCTTTTTTTGGTAATTTTGTTTCCTTTTTTTGGTCAATTTGTGTCTTTTTTGTCATTTTGTCTTTTTTTGTCATTTTGTGTCTTTCTATAGTCATTTTGTGTCTTTTTTTAAAAATCATTTTGTGGTCAATTTGTTTCTTTTTTTGTGTCTTTTTTGGTAATTTGTGTCTTTTTTGATCACTTTGTGTCTTTTTTGGTCATTTGTGTCTTTTATTGGTCATTTAGTGTCTTTTTTGGTCAATTTGTGTCTTTTTTTGGTCATTTTGTGTCTTTTTTAGTCATTTTGTGTCTTTTTGTGGTCATTTTGTTTCTTTTTTGGGTGATCTGAACTGTGTGTGTGAGATTGCGTTCAGTGAGTGGGGGTCGTGGACAACATGCATGTTAAATTGGGGGTCGCGACTCAAAAAGGTTGAGAACTACTGCTCTGGACTGATGTGAAGGATGTTATTAACAGAACTGTGGGAATCTTAGATTAGATTAGATAGATTAGATAAAACTTTATTGATCCCTTGGGATTGCTCCCTCAGGGAAATTGAGTTTCCAGCAGCAAACATAATAGAGTTAAAAAGCACACATAAGAGAAAGAGAAAAAGAAAAAAAAGAACAATTTATATACACTAAATAAATAAATATGATATAAATATTGTTATTGTTATTGTTACTGTTACTGTTACTGTTACTGCTCCTTCCTGTCCTCCGTCCTGTCCTATCTTAATGCACCTTGACTTTTCAGGACGAGATTAAACATGAAAAACATGATCAATTTAAAATTAAACCTCATGTCGGTATATTAAGTCGTATGTCGTCTCATTGAAATACTTGCAAATTCCAAATTTCAACCCTTGAGAATATTGGAGGATATTACATACAGCCAGAATGTGTAAAAAAAAAACCTGGGGGAGGGGGGTCATATTTTGAGAAAAAAGTTTACGAGGTTATAGTGGCAAATTTACGAGAAAAAAATGCCCAGATTTATGAGATTTAAAGTGGTGAATCTGCGAGAAAAAAGTTGTTTTTTCACACTTTTTTCTTGTAAATCTGCAACTTTTTTCGTGCAGATTTGCCACTTTAAATCTCTTAAATCTGCGACTTTTTTTCTTGTAGATTTGCCACTTTAATCTAGTAAATTTGCAACTTTTTTCTCAAAATACTGATGATATCCACTGAAGTTACCAAATATAGTTATTAAAGGGTTATAAAGGGTTAAAATGAGCCCCGTCTTCACTACAGTAAAACAGTGCTTACATAAATGCATCAATAATAATACTCCAATAATATGTTTGGAACATATCAATCAATCAGCAAAACGATTACTTTTACTTTTGATACTTTAAATACATTTTGATGCTCTTTTACCTCAGAAAGGTTTTGAATGCAGGACTTTTAGTGAGGATGTGAATATTTCTTCCAGCCTGCATGAACACGGCCCGAGCATGTTTTAAACCAATTCATAACATAACTACACATATTTATGTTACATTTCACCCTCCTATCAGGAATGTACAGCCGGTCTTCCAAAACTCTTCCAGGCGATCATAAAGTCCATAACTGGTTTAAATGTCTGATTATTGACCTTCCTGGATCAAGACAATCTTTCAAGAGAGAATCATGATGCATTTAATTATACATTCCCTCATTCCTATTGCTTTGTAACTGCCATTCATTTATGAAGCTTTTCTACACATTACTGGCTATTTTTAAATCATACGGCATCTTAAACTATTTATAGGGTTCCTTATTAACATCTGGCCAGAGATAACAGATGGCAATAAGCAGTCTGCATATTTCTCTCCCCAACAGATAATATAATAATCACGTACATGATACAATAAATCTCATTCATCTTGCTTTATATACGTCTTGTATTACTCAGAAGGATAAACACTAATTCTGACTGTTGAACCTGGATTTATATAAAAAGACCATCATTTTTTTATTTATTTGCAGTTTCTAAATCCAAAACATCTGAATAGAATTAAAGATTCTCTGTTTGATTGATGCCAATAACATTTAATAAAGATAAGATACGTCGTTATAAATAGTTGGTTCTGCTTGTCAGAGAGGTAAAATGAAGTTATATTTAATTCAGGCCTCTCCAAATTACAGAGACTGAAGATCTTCACAATCTGTCCTGGAAGCTATTTTTAGCCCACATCAAATATTCCCAATGACATCATGATGCTGCTGCCTCACAAGGGGGCAGTACGAACACAGAGTCTCTGCTGCGGTTTCTTTCAGCTCCGCTGCGTTAGATTAATAATGCCTCAACATGCTGACATTATGAGGTTTATATATATATATATGTAAGTGATGAAATATGAGGATGAAGAAAAAAGAAATCAAACTACTTGTTCTGCAGTGATGATGGTGAGAAAAGCTTGATAGAGAGATGTTTTTAAGAGATGTTTGTGGTTTGGCAGACAGGGGGCGCTGTTGGTCCACTCACCCTCAGTAGCAAACTGCTCCAGGTGCTTTAACGTGATCTCTTTGTACCTGGAGCTGTCGGCCAGCCGGTCGTAGATCACCGTGTCCTGCAGGGAAACAAACACGGGTTGGTTATTGAGACCCGGAGAGGAAAGAAAGGAAGAAAAGAACCTCCTGCTGGATAAACGTCTCCTGTCTGCTCTTCCTGCTGCCCTTTTTCTTTCTACTCTGCTTTTTGGACTGAAATAATCAAACACGTAGAAGCAGCGTTTAGTTTTTATGCACCAAATCTCTGGAACAAACTCCCAGAGAACTTGAGGTCTCTTTTAACCCATTGAGGCCTGAAAAACCGCTGGGCGATTTAAAAATAAGCCTCTAATTTTCTGGAAATTCTCAAAAAATTCTGGAAAAAAAAGTGTGAACTCTTCTACTAAATAATAGATTTTTCAGCCTCCGTAGCAGATAGAAATGAAATTCAAAAAGTATTTGAGAGCTTATACAAATACTACAAAATGACGTAAACGCTTTCCAGGCTTCAATGGGTTAAATCAAGTCTGAAGACTTTTCTGTTTCCATTTTAACCTGTCATTTTTATTCATTCGCTTTTAAATGTTTTATTCATTCACTTTTTTTTTTTTTTATTAGCTTCTAAATGTCTTCTAATGTGTTTTATGTATTTTAATCTTGCCCCTGTAAAGCACTTTGAATGGCCCTGTGTCCGAATTGTGCTATATAAATAAACTTGCCTTGCCTTGCCTCCACTTAATAAGCAGTCAAAGGGGGATTAATTAATACAAAATAAATGAAGGTGTCACTTGCAAAAAACAGATGTCTCAGTTGTTGTTTTCCTAAATCACGATGTTTCTGTGTGACAGCCAGAGGATATCGTTATTGTAATTTGTAATTGTTTTATTGTTGTTTATTATTACTGCCATTGCTGTTTTATTAATATTGTTTTGTTTTTAATTGTTTATTTTAAGGTGACCTTGAGAGTCCTGAAAGGCGCCTATAAATAAATGCATTATTATTATTATTATTATTATTATTATTATTATTATTATTATTATATCAGTCCAACTGTGTTGGCTCTAGGAATGGATTATGTGTATTTATTTTCATGGGTATATTATTCCGAGAGTAAAGTTTAATAACCAATCTGACCTTTGAGACACGATACCAATATCTAGGCTTTACTTATCAGCCAATATTGATTACTGATCAGATATAATTGTTTAATTAAGAAGCTGTATGTCTCACTGTGTGGAAGTTACTGCAGTCATTCTTTATGTGTAAGGAAACATCAGGCTTTAGTTCAACTTTCCTTACTTTGTGAAATGAAATATAACAATTAGGTACATAGATATACATTTACTGAATTGCTATTTGTTATCAAAATAATAAATTGTGTACTGGCAACTTGATAACAAATCTTAAAAATGAACAAGAATAACAACTTAACCCTCTGAACCCCAAGCAGTTACGGGATGTTTATAGCCTTATTTTCCACTGCAGTTTATATATATATATATATATATATATATATATATATATATATATATATATATATATATATATATATATAAATATATATATGTATATATATATCCTGCACCTCTGTGGCAACACCACAACCCTGGCTAGAAGCAGGGCATTTAAAAATATTGGATGTGTGGTATTACACATTTATAATGCCATAAATTGTTAAAAAAAGATTAATTTCAATCATTTAATTTTCCAAAATTGAAATTAAATTGCATCTATTTATACAACATTTGTCCAAGTATCCAATACTGTAAAAATGCTGTTCATATTGAACTATTTGGATTGGTTTGGTTTTTTAAATACTTCTTTTGACAGAACTTTGTCACACATGGTAGGTTTATGGACTTTTGGAATGAATTTCCAACAATAACGGCTATTTTTACAAATTTTGTCTATCATAAACAGTGTTTGTTTGGTGAATTTATTTTATAGAAAACATGCTTTTTGAACCTGCTGGCATGTTTTTAAGGTACAAAGGGTTAAGTGTAAATATTTAAAACGGAACAACAAATTGCTCAAAACTTAAACAGAAATTTAAATTCCAGTATATAACGTATATACGGTATATAAATCCTTTGATAAGCCTAACAAGACTAACTATGCACACGGAAATCCCTGCAAACCACAAACTACATTCTATGAGCAGCACTCTGCAGCTGAGCAGCAACATGTTCCTCCTGTAAATTATTAAAATTGCACCAGAAAATATTCCTTTTGAAAGAGTCGAACGAGGCTGTTTTGGTGGTTGCTAGTAGCCGAGCGGCTTCGTGTGAAACAAAATGTTTGTATTATTTTGCAGAGATGCCATGTGTGAAATATGCTTTATGCTGCTGCTCATTGAAAAGATTTCCTGACGAGAGCGAGAGGCAATAAGGGGAGCAGAGCGCTCGACACCAGTGTGAGTGTGTGTGTGTGTGTGTGTGTGTGGCGATGATGGTGATGGGTTGTCATGCGTTGCCATGGAGACAGACAGAAACTCACAGCTCCTTTGCAGTAGAGGCGGATCTTCCCAGATGGGGTGCGCATGATGACTGACATCCTCTTCCTCGTGCTGAGAGAGAAAAACAGCAAGAAGGTGGAACAGGGAGAGAAAAGCAAGTGAGAAAAATCACATTTTATCACATTATATCACATTATACGGCGCTGCAGCCTGCAGAACGAGCATCTGTCTGCTGGAAATAGAAATCACAGATAGAGGAAGAAGACATCACGCCTAGGTCACACAGTTAATGAGCACAGGAGACGATGAACTCTGAATATTCTACACAAAATGGGACAACAAAGTACAGTTTATGGTGCACATAATAGATAGATAGATTTGACTTTATTAATCCCACAGCGGGGAAATTTCTTTGTTACAGCCGCAGAAAATCACACAATTTTAAGATAAGATAAAAAACAATCTAAGAAAAAACATTTAACAATATACAAAATAATAATAATAATATACTATATACAACTTAGTGCAAACAAAGTGGAGAATGATGGTAATAATAATGCTGTTATTGGTGTTTTACCTTGTAAACTCCAGCACATGAAGCAGTTCGTACTTCTCCTCTGTTCCAGGCTAAATATAAAGAGACAACACGTTAACATCCAAACCTGCGTCCTCTTCTGAGACAACTTATCTTAAGTGGCAAAGCAAGAAGCAAGCCTCCTCAAATCAGCCTTAATTGCACTTTAAATGTGTTTATCAGTTGCCTGCACTGAGCTGATGGAGGGAGAATAACAAGGTAAAATTCAATTAACTCCCTTAATTGCAGAGACCGCGAGGTACAAGACAGAGTGATTAAAGAGATGCTGAGAGCTTCAGAGGGCCTAATAAAGGTTAAGAGATCGGACAAACGTCCTGGAGACAAGATGTTCTCAGCAGAATCATTTGAAAATGGTTTTGGCCTTTCTGCCTCTGATGCATCATCAGGTTAGCCAGTTAGAGAACGAAGAGAACGAAGAGGACGAGATCCTGAGACGAGACAAACTGAAACCAGCTCATAGTCTAGACGGAATTGTCCAAAAAGTGAAAGTGAGGAGCATTTATGGGGACAAGTTGGGAACCGGCCTACTTTACATATTTCAAGGGTGCTGAATCCCAAAAAAATGGTTCCCAAGCGAAATTTTGAGTTTTTGACCTTCTAATTTGTATCAAATGGCCACCAAATTGCCCATCTTGCTCAGTCATTGGACCATTTCCCCTTAGTTTTTTTGTAAGTAGGCAATCAAGATGAGGAAAGAGCAAGGATATAGTGGAGGCTCAGTGTCTTATATATATATATATATGTATATATATATATGCAAAATACCAACTGGAACATTTAAAAGTGATATTGATTGAATATTTATGTCGGCCTTGAAAAATGACACAAATAATGCTTAATTTCACCTTAAAAGTTGGTATTTTGTATATATATATATATATATATATATATATATATATATATAGAGAGAGAGAGAGAGAGAGAGAGAGAGAGAGAAAATATGTATATAATAATAATTTGGCCGCCATTTTGATATGCAAATTATAAGGTCAAAAACTCAAAATTTGGCTTGGGAACCATTTTTTTGGACTCAGCAGCCTTGAGATCTGTAAGGTAGGCCGGTTCCTGACTTGTACCCATAAATGCTCCTCACTTCTTATAGGAGGCTTTTATTCTGAAATCCGTCTAGACTATCAGGACTCAACCACATGTGGTGTTTGTTGTTCTGCATCTCTGTGGTGAACACAGAAGCCTCGGCTCTCTTTTGGCGTTATGCAATTTAGTTTTAGTTCAAGGACTGTTTTGGAACATCTGAGCACAGTAAAAAATGTGAATTAATTACTTATGTAACTGCAGAGAGATATTCTGCAGACACACAAGAACTTTATGGGAAATTTTATTAGGATGTTAAGTGGTTAAAGGAATAGTTCAACATTGTGGGAAATATGCTTATTCACATTTATGTTAATACAGTTTATATGTTTGACTGCTGCTATTATTTACATTAATGTCACTTTTCTTTGTATGTGCAAACCGACTTGGCAATAAAAACTATTCTGATTCTGAGAATGTATTAACTCTATCTTTGTGCTCCTCCAACAACTGCATTTTCTCTCTGTGGGTCAATTAATTTCAATAATTTATCTTATCTTATTATCTTACATACATGAAGCCAGCAGTTGGTTAGCTTAGCTTAGCTTAGCATTAAGACTGAAAACAGCTAATCTGGATCTGTCCAAAAGTATCAAAACCAGCCAGTAGCTTCAAATCTCACTAATAAAGAAGTTATCTTTCATTTACTTCATCTGTACAATATTGTAAATGTAAAAACAACAACTCTACTAAGAGCCTGTTTTCCTTTGTTTCTAGTCTTTGTGCTAAGCTGCGTGAAGCAGCTGCTGCCTGTAAAGTTATGGTTAGGATATCTAGCTCTCAGTAAGGAAACAAACAGATTTTACACAATTTTTAGCCATTCCTTTAAAAACAACCACAAAAAACACTGAAGGTAAGAAGAATCTCCTGCTGTTAGCATGTGTTGTCAGAAGGTTTCCTCTCTCAGTCACATATTTATTCACATTAGTATTTTATTTCTGCAGCTACGTGAAAAATTATAAAATATTCCACAACCTACTGGGAATGAAATTGCAATTTATTTCATTCATAAATGACAGATTGGTTTTTTTTCTCCCCCATTTACAACATTTCTAAACCTGGACGTAGCCTCATCGTTAGTATCACACATCTATCAGTGTGTTTTATAGTTTATCAGTCATTTTTTTCTAGTTTTAGGTCAAACTAGACCATCATGATCCTCACATTAACCCATTGAAGCCTGGAAAGCGGATACGTCGTTTTGTAGTATTTGTATAAGCTCTCAAATACTTTTTGAATTTCATTTCTATCTGCTACAGAGGCTGAAAAATCTATTATTTAGTAGAAGCGTTGACACTTCAAGAATTGAAATGAGTGTTACAAGGTGAGTTAAACGTATTTAAAAATGTCATTGTGGGATACAAAAGTCGTGTTTTGGCTATGAAGCATGTGTCCGTGATGTGTACGTTAATTGTTGAATTTCCAGAAAAACTTCAGGTTTTAGGGGCTTATTTTAAAATCGCCCAGAGGTTTTACAGGAAGTTTTAGGCCTCAATGGGTTAAAGATTTAGAGCATCTATCCATCACTACAGTAGCTTGATGCCTTGATGTCATTAAACTTCTCCAACTCACCATTTCCACGATGACGCTGTCTGGAGTTCTTCCAGAAAACACGAAGCCGAGGTTCCTCGCTGCTCTCACCAGAGCTCCTTCGTCTTTAAAGCAAACAGAAACCAGAAACGTTACAGATTAGAACATGAGAACAAGAGCTGACAGTCACAATAAGCACCATGTTCACATTTAGAACATAAAACTAGTTCATCTCAACACGTTTCCACCATGAGGCAGTGACTGAGAGCAGGTAGCTGCATGAGGAGCTGCAGGGCCACAAAAAGCTCTCTGCTTGTTTTTTACACTTCACTGAACTCCCCTTCTCTTAGCAGCTACCCCCCATAAGACCACAAACTCCATTAGACCAGGATTGTTCTCAGCAATCACGCAAAAAAGTCAAAGTCATCCCTCTCATCAAGAACAAAAGATGAAAAGCAGCAGCAGTCATTTTAATGTGTTTATAATCAATGTGTTCACTATGTTATGTGCATTTATTGAGTTATTTAATTATAGACTTGTTTTACTTCCGCACTATTACATTACTGACGTAGTTAAAAACACCAGGAAGTATTAAATCACTCACTAAGTAACTGAAAGGCTTGTCAATCAATATGGCAATAACAAAGCTGTGTTTTTAATTTTTCCCATGAGAGCAACGTCTTTGTTTACATTTGGATCACAGAGTTGAGCCTTTAAGCTACGAGACATATTCAGAGTTCATTTGGATGCTCCTTATTTTCAGGTAATTTACAGTACAGGCCAAAAGTTTGGACACACCTTCTCATTCAATGCGTTTCCTTTATTTTCATGACTATTTACATTGTAGATTCATCAAAACTATGAATGAACACATGTGGAATTATGTACTTAACAAAAAAGTGTGAAATAACTGAAAACATGTCTTATATTCTAGTAAGCAAAGGGTGGTTACTTTGAGGAATCTAAAATACAAGACATGTTTTCAGTTATTTCACACTTTTTTTGTTAAGTACATAATTCCATATGTGTTCATTCATAGTTTTGATGCATTCAGTGAGAATCTACAATGTAAATAGTCATGAAAATAAAGAAAACGCATTGAATGAGAAGGTGTGTCCAAATTTTTGGCCTGTACTGTACACAGTACAGGCCTGTAGTAGTTTGTAGTTTGTAGTAGTTTGTAGTTTGTAGTAGTTTGGCCTGTACACCCTGTGTACTGTACACAGTGCTGCAGTCATTTTTTGAATAATATAAAGACGCCATTTTTTTCAGAGTTAATTTCAGCACCTGTGACGGCTGGTTTTTAAAAGAATCATGTTTCAGGGCATGTGTCCTGATTGGCAGGCGTCTCGTCGCTGCTGTGGAAGTGATAGACTGAAGGATCAAAGTGAGGCTGAAAGAATGAAGAGTGACATCACCATGCATTCTGTAAACAGAATATTATATTTCCTGATATCATTCCTGGCTCTCTCTCTCTCCTGCTGCATGATTATATAAATGTCTTTATGAGATACGGCTACCTGCAGGCTGGAGGTGAGTTCCATTTGCAAAGACACAGAGGTCACTGGATGGAAAATTAAATATCTCAACAACTGCAAAAAAATATATACCAAGGACACGCATCATTAATAGAAAGCAGATAGAAGCAGGTCCAGCTGGTGTTAGCTGGAGCTGCAGCACTTTAAACTTCTGAACCTTGGCTATGGTCTTTGATCAAGGTCAAGGAAAGATGGGAAGGATAATTCATAACTTAAAAAGGTAACAAACACATAAAAGGGTTTTATTTCTCACATCATTTCCATATTAAACATACTTTTTAAATTTGGTCTTTTTGTAATATTCAAATTTTTTGAGACACTTTTTAGAGTTTTAGGTCTTCAATAAATGTAAGCCATAATCATTATATTATTATTTAAAGAAATCAAATAAATGATGACATTAAATGTTTCATTCTGTGTGTAATGGATCTTTATAATGTGTTATTTCCACTTTTTGAATTGAATTACTGACAAAAATAAACTTTTCTATGATATTCTAATTTATTGAGATGCACCCGTACTTTATTGGTAAAATAGTCAGCTAGGGACCAGCAGAGCTGATATTATCTTTGGGCAGGTCGGCACATTTGGAAACGGTCTGACAGCGACTAAATAACTAGCTTCATATGGAGAATGTGAAGTATCCCAGTAAGGTATGGGCCCTTTGATGCTGTGCATTGAATCAAAAAAGTGAAAATCTGATTAACTGCATCATTCCTAAATATCTAGTCTTGATCACAAAATCCGGACAATAAAAAAAAAGTTCCAAAAGTAAAATGCGTGCACATACATGATACAATGAGATGATTTCAGGGCAGCAAACAGTAAAAGAAGCTGTGTAGAGCAGTAGTTCTCAACCTTTTTGAGTCGCGACCCCCAATTTAACATGCATGTTGTCCGCGACCCCCGCTCACTGAACACAATCTCACACACACAGTTCAGATCACCCAAAAAAGAAACAAAATTACCAAAAGAGACACAAAATGACAAAAAAAGACACAAAATGACCAAAAAAAGACACAAAATGACAAAAAAAGACACAAAATGACAAAAAAAAGACACAAAATGACAAAAAAAAAGACACAAAATGAGCAAAAAAAGACACAAAATGAGCAAAAAATGACCAAAAAACCACAAAATGACTAAAAAAAACACAAAATGACACAAAAAAGACATTAAATTACCAAAAAGACTAAAACACAAATTGACCACAAAAAAAGACACAGAATGACCAAAAGAGACACAAAATGAGCAAAAAAAGACACAAAATGAGCAAAAAAGACACAAAATGACTAAAGAAAAACACAAAATGACCAAAAAAAGACATTAAATGACCAGAAAGACCAAAACACATGAACACTTTAACACAGTGGAGACAGAGCTGACTTCCAAAATGATTTGGCGACCCCCAGAAATCATCTCCCGACCCCCAGGTTGAGAATAGCTGGTGTAGAGGTGCTGTGATCTACCTGGAGATGCAGCCTGGTAGGTGATTTTTCCATCGGTGCGTTCAGGGACGGCCGTGTGACAGATGGCCATCATGGTCATGAACTCCAGGATGACAGCAGCTGTGGGCTGCAGGAGGAGGAGAGGACACAAGACTTTTTATCTTCTCTAATTAAAACTAAACGGGAAACAAAACAACCAGAGAGATCCTGATGATACAGTCAGTACATGTGGTAACTGTGCAGCCAGGTCTTGTGATGTAGATCTGTGTAAAAGGTGAGTTGTAGCATTTGTTTAAACCTTTCTATGACTCCAGATGCATGAGGTCTGTATGGTGCCATTATTGTAGCAAACCAATTCATTAATGTGTGGGGAGCATCGTGTAACCTGAAATATGTTTATTTGTTTATTTATTAAGGATCCCCATTAGCTGGTACCTTAGTAACCAGCTAGTCTTCAGAAAAACATATTCTCAATATATCAAACATTTACAGGTAAAGTCAATCACTATAAACCTAAAAAGGGTAAGAAAAGGAAAGAAAAGGTAAGAACAACATTTAAAAATGTACAGCTTGTATAAAATAAGATTTCAGTTTCTTTTTAAATACCTGTTTACTGATTATTCCACAGATTATTGCTCTATAGATAAAAGATCACGATAAGGCCTTTGTTCTTGGGTGAGGCTCTTAAAGATGACCGTTACTTATGTGCATCATCATAGTGTTAATGTGTCTACAAATCTTCAAATTTTCTTTAAATTTAGGTTTGCAAGCGTACTGAGATTTGTCCACTCATTCATTCACAAATATCAATACGCCATCACATCTAAAAACAGATTGGGATTTTTGTTTTGTTTTTTTTACATTGAAAAGTCTGATTTTCTATGCATGCAGGGATTCTCAATACACATTTGCACATTTCCTCCACATTCATTCAGGCTCATATCAAACATTAATAAACTATCATCCTCATGTTTTGTTAAAGAAAACCAAACCACAGACGTCTGGAACGTAAAGCTAGCTCTCTGCTCTCTGACCATTATAAACGTCTCGTCATCATTAGTGTTTCCATCAGGCTGCAGAGACAAACTGAGTAGTTTGTGGTGGTTTACATCCACACTGATGCCCTTTTAGAAAAATATCAAGTACAAATTGTACAGGACAAATCGATATTTCAAATTAGCAGAAAAGAGAGAAAACAGCAAAACGGATTGATACAACTCAATATTTACCTTTTTCCTAAGCATAGCTGTTTAAATAAAACAGATTCTGCCTGGAACCATTTATCAATTTGTTGATAATTGTACATGTATACGGTTATATTGTGGATGTCACTGTGTTCTGTCGGATTGTCCAAGACAAATTTCTCCTTAGAGAAACAAAAAAGGCTTATCTTATCTTTATCCTTATTTTTTATCTTTATTATTTTCTTATCCTATTTCTATCCATATGTTATGTCATTATAACCTTTATCTAATTTTAATCCCTATCTTTATCTGAATGTTATCTCTTTCTTATCTTGTTTTCTTGACTCTTATTTTATCCTCTCCTTTATTATCTTATCTTAATGAGTGAAAAACCTCCAAAACTAGAGTTCTGAAAAGCTTTTAACTCTAAATATTGTTGTTCAAAGCCGTTCAAAGCAAGGTTATAATAGTTTTGGATTTTTCATCAGTTTTAGTTTTAATTTCGTTGTGATTTTTTGTTTTTCAAATTCAGTTAGTTTTAGTTAGTTTTTAGAGTGAGTTTTCTAGTTTTAATTAGTTTTTATTTTTTCAAAAATGCTTAGTTTTAGTTTAGTTTTTATTAGTTTTAGTGTTAGTTTTAATTTTTTGTAATGGGGTATTTGTTGGGTGCCAGATTAAAAAAAGTCACAATAAATGTTTCCTTTATTTCCTTTGTCTGATCCATCTCAGCCCCAATAAGTTTACTAAGTCATAAAACCAGATAGATGAAATAGATTTCATATCAACCAAAAAGGTTTACGGATGAAAAAAGTTGTCAAAGACGAAAACTAAGGACATTTTCACTATAATTTTAGTTAGTTTTAGTTAGTTTTGTAACCACAAAATACAGTTTCAGTTAGTTATCGTTTTTTTAAAAAACTCTTGTTTTTATTTTTATTTCAGTTAACGAAAATGTTTTTTCAATTCTAGTTTTCGTCATTTCGTTAGTCTTCGTTAACTATAATAACCTTGGTTCAAAGCTGCAAAGCCTAGACCGAGGACTGCTGGTTAGAGCCAGCAGGATCCCACAGACAGACGTCTGCTCATGCATGTGCATGCAATATAAACTTGCTTGAGTTAATGAAAAAGGGCCTAACCTAAACACTGAGGGCATTCTACATTAATGAGGGGAAACGTATGAGTAACTAGCCGCGGGGCGGCTGGGACAGGCATCTGCTGGGGCTCCTGTCTGAGGCTGCAGGACCACCAGCGTCCAGGCAGTGAGGCAGAGATATCAGCCTCCTGCAGGGCTCCACGCGCCTGAATCACACAGCAAACAGTAATCAGCTGCTGATGTTTGCTGAAAACAAGTTCCATAGCAGAATATTATAATATCTCCCGGTGTTAGTTCAGCAGCAGCAGGAACCTGAACCACTCAACCTACAGTCACACAGAACATATATACACAAATATATGATGCATTGTTGACCGCTTATTACTCTAAAACATCTGCTGGTCTCCTCCCTTCTCAAACAGAAAGCTGCACACACACACACACACACACACACACACACACACACACACACACTCTTGTACTTCTATCTTTGTGAGGACCCTCATTGGAACAGTGAATTCCCTATCAAGGTTATAATAGTTTTGATTTTTTCATCAGTTTTAGTTTTAATTTTGTTGTGAATTTTTGTTTTCAAATTCAGTTAGTTTTTATTAGTTTTTAGAGTGAGTTTACTAGTTTTGGTGGGAGATTAAAAGAGCCACAGTGAATATTGTCTTTATTTGCCTAATTTATTTGTCTGATCCATCTTCATTATGGATGAAAAAAGTTGACAAAGATGAAAACGAAAGACATTTTCACTATCATTTTAGTTAGTTTTAGTTAGTTTTTTCTAACCACAAAATTTTTTTAGAGTGAGTTTGCTAGTTTTAGTTTAGTATTTATTTTCTTGAAATGCTTTAGTTTAGTATTTATTAGTTGTAGTGTTTTGTAATGGGGTATTTGTTGGCTGGGAGATTAAAAGAGGTCACAGTAAATTTTGCCTTTATTTCCTTTGTCTGATCCATCTTCATTATGTATGAAAAAAGTTGACAAAGACGAAAACGAAGGACATTTTCACTATAATTTTAGTTAGTTTTAGTTCGTTTTTTCTAACCACAAAATACAGTTTCAGTTGATTATCATTTTTTTTAAAACTCTCATTTTTATTTCAGTTAATGAAAATGTTTTTTCAATTCGGACCGGCCGAAATGTCCTCACTTTGCAAAAATGTCCTCACAATGTTGGTTAAAAACGTGTTCTGGTCCTCACTATGTAGGAAGTACAAGAACACACACACACACACACTCTCTTGTACTTCTATCTTTGTGAGGACCCTCATTGGAACAGTGAATTCCCTATCAAGGTTATAATAGTTTTGATTTTTTTCATCAGTTTTAGTTTTAATTTTGTTGTGAATTTTTGTTTGCAATTTCAGAGTTTTTAGAGTGAGTTTGCTAGTTTTAGTTTAGTATTTATTTTTTTTAAATGCTTTAGTTTTAGTTTAGTTTTTGTTAGTTGTAGTTTCTTGTAATGGGGTATTTGTTGGGTGGGAGATTAAAAGAGGTCACAGTAAATTTTGCCTTTATTTCCTTTGTCTTATCCATCTTCATTATGTATGAAAAAAGTTGACAAAGACGAAAACGAAGGACATTTTCACTATAATTTTAGTTAGTTTTCTAACCACAAAATACAGTTTCAGTTAATTATCATTATCATGTAACCTTTAACCCTTAAAACAAAGTCTGGAATCTAAAAAAAAAAGCCTTTAAAGAAGTGAGGACCGGCCGAAATGTCCTCACTTTGCAAAAATGTCCTCACTCTGTTGGTTAGAAACGTGTTCTGGTCCTCACTATGTAGGAAGTACAAGAACACACACACACACACACACACACTCTATTGTTAAATGTGCTCTTTCTGTTGGCCATGGCAACTCTGATGAGAGATCTCTAAAGGGAACAAAGCAGCAGATGAAGGAGGGGGAGGAGAATCAAAGGCCTGTTGTAAATGAAAGTACACAGAGTCTATTAGAGTCCAGGTGGCTGCAGGGACCCTCTGCCTCCCCGCAGCATGCTAATCTGCTCTGGCTGACAGGTATCCTCTGAAGGACATGTCAGGGTGTGTGTGTGTGTGTGTGTGTGCGTGTGTGTGCTCGTATATTTCTGTCTTTGGAGGACCTCACCTTTTCAGTGGGCTGTTTGGCCATTTAAAGGTAATTTAAGGGTTAAGGTCAGGTTAAATATACAGTCAGGTATTGGGCTGGGCTTATATTATTATATATACATTGCTGGGAGTCTCTGAAATGTATTAACAGGTTATAACAAGACTCCAGAAAGTCACTGGTCATTTTAGCTTTTTTGATAATTTAGATTAGATTAGATTAGATTTGACTTTATTAATCCCACAGCGGGGAAATTTCTTTGTTACAGCCGCAGAAAATCACACAATTTTAAGATAAGATAAAAAACAATCTAAGAAAAGACATTTAACAATATACAAAATATACAAAATAATAATAATAATAATATACGATATACAACTTAGTGCAAATTAAATTAGTGTCATGTCTGTAGAATATCTGTAGCGTACGTAAGAAGTTCAGTCACCTTTTAGTATTGGATATGAATACTCTTTTCCATTGCCAGATGTTCTTTAAGTCAAAATAAATCAATATATTTGCAACAGCCTACTGTTCATAAAGACAGCACAGATCAACAGCTGCAGCAGCATTGCTCATTGCAGTCATGGATGCATTGATTTCATCTGGTTTTACTCTGGAGTGAATTTATTGGCCGTGCAAAACAGGAGAAACGGGCTAATTAACCTTAAACAAATAAGTGTAAAAAGAGGTGTTTGATTTTTCAACGGCAGTGTTTTTTGGACAAAACACATCTGCAAACTGACAATCTTTGGCACTTTCAGCTTGCCATAAGACCCTAATTTACACATTCTTTCAATATTTTATAGAAGATATATTTTAATATTTTGCTAAAACCCATAAAGAAACATAGCTTTCCTGTGGCATTTCCTAGCGGAGCCTGTCTGTTGGGATGAGACCGAGCCAGAGTGTCACTAACAGACTGCAGAGACCTTTAGTGATATTTAAATGTTGCTGTTTTTATGTCACTGAGTGTCCTCACAAGCTCTAATGTCCAACGCTTTGCTTGGCGGCGTGGCGTGGCGGTAACCTGGAGTACTGGGAACGTTTTGAGCTTTGCTCTCATGGCACAATTAGAAGTGACAGCTAATACTGAGCTGGCAGCCATCGCCCCCACTGACTCCTGGGTAATCTGTGTCACCACAACAGTGATGGACACTCATCACTTCAGACGTGGCCAGTGTGGAAAAAGTTTAAGGGTCAAGAGAAAATGAAGCGGAGGAGAAACAAAGTGCGGCGGAGCTGCTGGAGGTCTGCAGGCAGAACGTGTCCAGAGACTCAGGAGAACATGAAGAGCACCAGAGGGAGCTTTATTTCTGTCAGCTCTGTTAATTCCCCTCTCCTCCTCCAACACTGGTAACTCTACTCCTACTAACAGCCTGCAGCAACACACTAGTGTTATTAATGATAAGATTAGTAATCTTTAAGGAAGAAGCATCCTGTAGGCCAGGGATTCCCAAAGTGTGGTGCGTGGACCCCTGGGGGTGCGCGAGATGAAAAATGTAATGGCGGTCTGATAATTACACAATTACATTTTTTCCCCCCACACAATAAAGATGTGTTTTTGATATTATTTATTTGATATATTCAATTTTGTGTCATTTTTTTGTTCATTTTTGCATCTATTTTGGTCATTTTTGCATCTATTTTTTGGTTGTTTGGTAATTTTTACATGTATTTGTGGTCAATTTGTGTCTATTTTGATAATTTTGTGTCATCTTTGGTCATTTTTGCATCTATTTTTGGTTGTTTTTGATCTTATAATGAAGCGTGTGGGGGATTGGGGGTGCGTCAACCCGGTTGGGACATAGAAGGAGGTGCACGGCTAAAAAAGTTTGGGAACCGCTGCTGTAGGCCATAAGGACAAAGTGTCAGTGAGAACAGAAAGTGTTAAATGAAATGCAGCGTTTCATTTTGCATCTATGAGTCATACGAGAGAGGGAAGCACTGATGGCAGAACAACCTGGAAAGTTCAGCAGGTAACTTATTTATTTCATATTTGTCATATTTGCTTAAACTGTACAGTAGTACATGAGGCAGATCATCCTTAACCCATAAGAACCCAGACCCAGCTATCCTTAAAGGATGTGTTCTATAAGTGGACCACATAGAACACATTTCTGATGTTTTAACCCTATAAAGCCAAGTGTATCATATTTGATACACAAGTTTTTGAGACCTAAACATCATCAGTGTGATATTTTTTTCCTGAAAAACCTGATGTATACATGTGTTGAAGAAAAAAAAAAGAGCAACAAATTGCACAAAAATACAAGATATAGCAAAAATTATATGCAGGTTCCACTGGCGGATCTGTCATTGCTGCGTGAAAACTTCATATCAGCAGATGTACGATGTTGTGTTATATGGAAAAACATATTTTGCATGTTTGAGGAAAATGTTAAAAGAAAGTAAAGCCTTAAAAGGTTAAAAATGTTGGGTTTTATATGTTTTTGTTTGTTCAAGAAAAACAAACTGTGAGCAACAAATTGCACAAAAAGAACTGATGCATCAAATATGATACAAATTAGAATCATATATCCCTATTGTTTTTGGATTTTTTTTTTAATTATCTGTCAGCAGGTTCAATAAACACTTCAGTTAAAAAAAAAGAAGAATTTTCTGGCAATTATTTAATGGTTCAGGCTTTATAGGGTTAAAAAAAAAAATACTACCCCTAAATGTCAAATTTCTGTGATATGACATATACGTTACAAAGGGCGTTTATGGTATTTATGTTTATGATGAAAACTAGACCCGTTTTCTGCTTACAGAGACACAAATTTGCCTTTTTATTTTGCATCTCCATAACCTTTATCAAAATTGTGACTTTAATTTGTTCAGGAAATATGGTCAGAACAAGTTAAATGCAACACAGGACACAACTATTAACGGATTAGAATCGTTAAATGGGTTTAAACTTCGCCTAGTAACAAAAAATAAGCTTTTTAAAATTAGCTACTTTTACACATTTCTGTTTCCAGTCACACAGTTTACGTCTCTTAGGGATTTAATGAGTTAATATGAAGCATAAAGCTGAATATGGGAGATTGTAGAAGATTTAAAGTGTTTGATACACGGGTGTCACCATAGGTTCCTATGGGTTAACTTTTTAGTGCTCCTATAGTGACATTTACAAGGATGAATCACATCTGAACGGAAACACCGATCAGACACAGGAGGAGGTTTATTCACACTCTGTCTGTCTTATTTACTACTGTCAGGATATGGGGACAGCAAATGTTAAAAAAAAAAAGTTTGTTTTTTTTAATAAAAGCTACCTCCTGAACCTTTAATGTTTCTCAATTGGATTTGAAGAAATAGTGCAAGACCTTGAGATAAATATGCTCATTTGCTTTCCTGCTCAGAGTTAGATGAAAAGATCAATACATCATGTCTGTACAGTAAACATGAAGCTACGACAAGCAGACAATTAGCTTAGCTTAGCTTAGCTTAGCTTAGCTTAGCTTAGCACAAAGACTGGAAACAAGGGGAAACGTTAGCTAGTGTCATCATCCAAACCAGCTCAGACAGCAGGAAGTCACTGCACCCGACCAAGAAATAGTCTTGAAATTAATGCTGATAAAGTAACAACAGGCTGATTTAACATTTCCTCTTTGTGGTTGTTAAACACATTAGATATAATGTGTTAACCCATTGAAGCCTGGAAAGCAGATACGTCGTTTTGTAGTATTTGTATAAGCTCTCAAATACTTTTTGTATTTCATTTCTATCTGCTACAGAGGCTGAAAAATCTATTATTTAGTAGAAGAGTTGACACCTTTTTTCCCAGAATTTTTCCAGAATTTCCAGAAAATTGGAGGCTTATTTTAAAATTGCCCAGCGGTTTTTCAGGCCTCAATGTGTTAATGAGTGAGCTTTAGATGGACTGCAAGGTGGATTTTGTTGCCTTTGGATGGAGCCAAACTCAGCATTTCCTCATGTTTTCAGTCTTCATGCTAACCCAAGCGGTTCCCTGTTTCAGCTTCATATTTACAGTGTTCAGATTAAAGTGAATTTTCCCCCAAATATTACTTCAACATAAGTGCTGAGTGTAAAATATATGAGTGCACGGTGACAGGAGGCTTGTAATATAGGAGAAGGAAAACCCATGACTCAACACAGCTACAATATTGAGACATCCACCATCAACAAACCATGAGTACAACTAAAACATGACACATATATTATCACCAGGTTTAAAGAGAGAGACTGTGGTTTCTAAACAGGGATGCAGGGGTTCTCAATACACATTTGCACATTTCCTACACATTCATCAGGCTCATATCAAACAAGAAACTATTATCCTCATGTTTTGTTAAAGAAAACCAAACCACAGATGTCTGAACTGTAAAGCTAGCTCTCTGCTCTCTGACCATTATAAACGTCTCGTCATCATTAGTGTTTCCATCAGGCTGCAGAGACACACGGAGTAGTTTGTGGTGGTTTAACCTTTTAGAAAAATACCAAGTACAAAGTGTACAGGACAAATCGATATTTCAAATTAGCAGAAAAGAGAGAAAACAGCAAAACGGATTGATACAACTCAATATTTACCTTTTTCCTAAGCATAGCTGTTTAAATAAAACATTTATGCCTGGAACCATTTATCAATTTGTTGATAATTGTACATGTATACGGTGAGTAGGAGAAGGAAAAAGCATGACTCAACACAGCTACAATATTGAGACATCCACCATCAACAACAACTAAAACATGACACGTATATTATCAGCAGAGGTTTAAAGAGAGAGGCTGTGGTTTCTAACCAGCGGTTGGTTCTGCTCTATAATCAGCGGTGGGCTATCAAAATAAAACTAAAGCAGATCCTCGACAAACCCAATGTGTGGAGAGATTCTGCTGTCATAACAAAGCACACATCACAGTGGGATTAGCACTTCCCCTGGGCGGTGCTACTGTACCTAATTAGATGTGACATTCTGCCGCCCCCACGCTGTTCTGCAGCTGAGTGACTCAGGCAGCCAATCAATCACAGTTTCTACCCATTTCATTACCACAGGTGGCCTCTATGCTCCTCTCAAGTCCTGTGGCTGAGCCCAAATGCATGAACAAGCCCTTATTCTGAGAAAAACGGCTCGATATCTGATTTTACGATGTCGTTTTTGAGCCGTTTTCAAGTTCACAGTCATGTAATCACTCTGCAGCAGCTCAGTTCCCTGCTGTGGATCAGCAAATAAGCAGCCTTCATCCTGTCAGAAGGAGCTAATTAGGTTGTTTACAGCCTCCTGTAAATTAATGGTAATCCACCTCTCAGTGGGATTTTAATAAAACTGATATTAAAAAGAATTCAGTCCGTCAAAACATCTTGATCCAAACAAATGATCAGAAAACATGAAGTCATTAAAGCCCACCACATCACTAAGGTCCATTCTTATACAACCAAACACAATTAGATTAAAAATCTGTCTTAGTTTGGTCTGAAACAGCAGCCGTCAGTGCAGACGGGTGGCGGGGAAGTGAAATTACTTACGTGATTACTTTGGAGGTTTTCCAGTAAGCTGGGGTCATTAAATCCCTCCTCGTCTGATGAGTGAGAGCTGTGCCTGGAAAGTAGAGACGGAAAAGTCAGAAAACAGAACACACTGGAAGACTGGATGGCAGAGCTGCAGAATATATCAGGCTTTGTTTTCTTCAGTCATCTTTGTGATGTCAGTTTGCCCAAAATGCATCGCAAAAGGCTGCGATACACGTTGAAAGACAATCTCAGGAGAAAAATGCACTTCATAATGTAACTCATTCTGTTTTTATTAGGGACTTTTGTGTTCAGTTCAGTGTGTTTAATAAAAGAATGTTGGAAATAATTTCCTTTAATTCAAAAGCAGTTTGTTGACGTTACAGCATCACATATTGTCTCATATTGTGCAGATTTACTGGAAAATACTGAGAAGAACTGCAACATGTTGGGACACCAGATAAGAACATGTAACCAATAATTAAAATGCAATTTCAGAGCATTTTCGGACAAGAACAATGCTTCTGACAAGTAAAAGTACAAATTTCTGCTAGCATCAGTTTTTCCAAATACAATAATAAGGGAAAAAATGCATCCTCTTGAAGTACAAATGTTTTCTAATGAAACACTGTAGAACCACAGTAATCTGGCCAAACACCTAAAGATAAAACTATAAGTTATGATTTTAATCAGTCAGTTTGTCTGCTGAGTACTTTCTTGACATATTCAAATATCTGTTACTATTAACGTACTGGTTAATATCAGTATGCATTATCTTGACAGCTGGTTTGAGCCACTTGTCATAGCTGGATCAATACTGAAATATCAGAGCAATAAATCAGCTCTGTACTAATGAAAATATGTTTCTGTATGGCAGAAAAAAGTCTGTAATTCTATACTGAGTATATTTCTGCATCATGTGTTGTTTTTTGCTTCCCCTAAAGTTAGAGCCATTAGAGAGGCTAAAGGTTATGAAACGTGATAAAGTTACAGATGTCTCTGGTCTTCAGCATAGTTGGAAACATTTGGCATGATGTCACTCCACAACTAAAAATATACAATATAGATCTAGTTGTTTTTAGGCATTTCAGTGACGTAATGTTGCATTTTATTGTGATTCACCTGATTTTTTTCAGCTCTAGATAAATTGGATGTAAACAAAAACAGAACTCAAACTGGAACAGCCACAGAAAGTGTGGTTTGCCAACAATATATTGACATTTGTTGAGAAAAGTATCAAGCAGAATGCAGACAGAATGCAAATGCAGCTGTAACAACGTGATGAACAGTGAGACTGTTTGTGATTCTGAAGGCGATCATCCTCTGAGAAAGTGATGTCCTGAAATGGGACTTTATTATTTCACAATGCACAAAGAATCCACATGCATTCACCCCCCCTTCCCCTTTATATATATCATATTCCCTTCAGTTATTTCCATAAATAATAAATGGTGTTCCCCTGCTGTAGAGATTAAACAATGCAAGAGGAAGTGCTTCAGGACCCCAGCAGGCAGCTGAGAGTCTGGCAGCTGAGAGAGACCACATTACTCACACACTAATCAAAGCCAAGCCCTAATAAATTACTGGAAAGACAATTAGTCTCTCATACTGGTACCAGAAATGCTTTCTGTTGCTGGCAAGATGCAAAAGAATTCAATATTTTTCATCCCATTAGGAATATAGCAAAATAAAACATAAAACTATCTTTCATCCACAGCAGAACAACATGCATAGAGAGAACTTTCCATTGATAAAAGGACAAAAGAGGTTTTTTTATCCGTCTCTCAGTGATTCTGTGTGTAACTAGCAGCCGTCCAGCAGGAATCGATCCATGATTCTGTGATAAATAGAGTCCTATAGATCAGCTAGACAGCAGCTTTGTCCGTGGCACTGGGGCTTGATAGAAATGTTCCTGTGGCTGCCATTAGCAACCATAAGTCTTTTCTAATCCCACAGGGTACACTGTTTGGATCCCTGAGAGCCAAACAGCCAGCCAGCCAGTAATACTCCCCTCTACATCACTGCAAAGAGAGGTTTGGGAGGGAAGAAATATAGGAAAAGCACCGCGATGCCATCAAACAGCTGATACTGAGTTACACCTACGTACTGTAGATGCTGCAGGTGAGGGAAATTTATCACACCTGCAGGTTTTATTAAAATATGTCAGGGAGAAATCTGCAAACAAAGTCTGCATTTGTAAACGCTCCACATGCATATTGCAATCATGCATTTGTATCATATTTGTCTTCTGATTACATCAGTTTAGATCCATGCAACATATTTCTACATGTATGAACCCTAGCCTTGTAAATCCAAGTGTGAAATAAAAACATATTCTGCAACAGAGACTGAAAACCTGCAGTATTTTTTGACAGAAAATCTATGCAGTCTTTATGACTGTTCCTACGGAGATGCTGCAGGTGAGGGAAATTTATCACACCTGCAGGTTTTATTAAAATATGTCAGGAAGTAATCGGCAAACAAAGTCTGCATTTGTAAACGCTCCACACTGTAAAAAATGTTTGTAGAAATTACAGTAAAACACTGTCAAATTATATCAGAAATAGGGCGTGAAATTAAAAATGTAATATCACCGTAGTAGACACTTTTAATTACCGTAAATCAAAGAATAGCACAAAACTTTTACTTTTTTCTGTCATAAACTTTAGAAAACACAGTTTTGCTGTAAAAAATATTTGATTTTTCATTTAAAATGAATGGAGAAATACCATAACGTCACAAGGACATAACTACCCTAAAAATAATAGCAGACCAAAGGACCTAACAAAGGACCTAAAATGACCAAAAGAGTCACAAAACGACCAAAAAAAGAGACAGAAAACGACCAAAAGAGACATGAAATTATCAAAAAAAGACACAAAATTACCAAAAAAATACGCAAAATTATCAAATGAGACACAAAATTACCAAAAAGAGACACAATAGGGATAAAATGGCTAGTGATTTTCAGTCTAAATGACAGATTTAGCTGATATTTACATTTAAATTTACAGTAGAAAACCCACTCACTGTATTTTTTACGGTAAAGTTCTGGCAACCACAGCTGCCGGTATTTTAAATTAAACAGAATATTTTTTACAGTGCACATGCATATTGCAATCATGCATTTGAATCATATTTGTCTTCTGATTAAATCAGTTTAGATCCATGCAACATATTCCTACATGTATGAATCCTAGCCGTGTAAATCCATTTGTGAAATAAAAACATATTCTGCAACAGAGACTGAAACCCTGCAGTATTTTTTGACAGGAAATCTATGCAGTCTTTATGACTGTTCATAACCCTTGTGCAGGGGAGGAAGCCTTGAGCTTTTCTCTGCTGCAGCAGCAGCAGCAGAGAGTTCGCCACGTCGATTGTCTTGATGAAATTTCAGAGGCGCGGGGCTGGGTGTGGACGGGAGGACGGTCAGTTATTGATTATCTGCCAGCACTCAGAGGTCCCGTCACCATGGGAACAAGGCTGCTGGCTGTTGGCAGCCAATAGCCAGGGATCGGTTCCTGATCAAAGCTGGGACACGCCACAAGTAACACATTTATAACTGAGCTGTGTCAACAGGGCAGAGACTCACCCTGAACTGAAACAGGCTTCGATTTAAATCAGCCTCCATTTAACCCTATAAAGCCAAGTGTATCATATTTGATACATAAGTTTTGGAGACCTCTACATCATCAGTGTGATATTTTTTTTCCTGAAAAACCTGATGAATACATGAATTGATGATTAAAAAAAACTGAGCAACAAATTTCACAAAAATACCAGATGTAACAAAAATGATTTGCTGGTTCCACTGGTGGATCTGTCATTGCTGCGTGAAAACTTCATATCAGCAGATGTATGATGTTGTTTTATATGGAAAAAAAGTATTTTGTATGTTTGAGGAAAATGTTAAAAGGAAAGTCAAAGTTTTATTTGGTTAAAAATATTAGGTTTTATGTGATTATGTTAGTTCAAGAAAAGCAAATTGTGAGCAACAAATTGCACAGAAAGACCTGATGTATCAAATATGATCCAAATTAAATTCATATATGAAAATTGATATTGAATTAAAAAATGTTTTAGCCGGTTCAACAAACACTCCAGTTTTGAAAATTTAGAGTTTTCTGGCAATTATTTCACGGTTCAGGCTTTATAGGGTTAAACATGCAGTATGAAATGTTCTGCTGGGGGTCTCTCGATCAAAACAAGAACAAAAGACGGAGCGATGCCATCACTGCTGCCAGTTTCTAAGAATTTCTGGGAGGTTTAACTTGAAGGATCCACAGAGGTCTCCTCTAGCCAAAACAAAGGTACCAGTTCATTAAAAAAACCTCTAAAAACACCAAATAAAGCAACTTAAAAATCAGTATTTCTCTGAAGTTGTTCAGGAGAGAAGCTGAAGCTGATCTGCTGGTAAACCTTTCCTCAGCTTGTTTTTCTGATAACTTCAGATCCAGATGTTTAGGAGCCAAATTATCCCCAGAGGTCCAAAACAAACAGACCAGGTGATTAAAAGTGGTAAAAACACCAAATAAGGACTTTCCACATTAAAAATATGTGTTTCTCTGATGCTGTTCGGGGCTGCAAGCTAAGCTACGGACTAAAATCTTTCAAACAGTTATATTTTTTTATATATATCTAAAAATGTGACCTAAAGCTGGAAAAAAAGGTCAATTTATGACAACTTCTTGCAGACAACCACACTATTGATGTATGCATATAAAAAATCATATGACACCACTGACAGATGATGGACATGGATTAAAATGACAGATTTCTCTGTTTGAATTTAACAAAACACACATTCATTTATCTGCATGTTCCTGCATCTCTAACCTGTTTTGTGTACAAATAAAGCCTAAATAAAGCAGCAAAAAGAGACATGCCTTCATGGAAGCTGGCAAATTCCTTTAAAGCAGCAAGATTCAACATTTTGGCATTAATAGGCATTAACAAACAGGAACAATCCCCCATGCAGAATGGATGAGACACGCCCATGCTGTTACTGAGGATCTCCACACTGGAGCAGATGGATCAGAAGTAGGACTGTGTGTGTGTGTGTGTGTGTGTGTGTGTGTTCTTGTACTTCCTACATAGTGAGGACCAGAACACGTTTTTAACCAACAGAGTGAGGACATTTTTGCAAAGTGAGGACATTTCGGCCGGTCCTCACTTCTTTAGGCTTCTTTTTGAGATTTCAGACTTTGTTTTAAGGGTTAAAGGTTACATGATAATGATAATTAACTGAAACTGTATTGTGTGGTTACAAAACTAACTAAAATTATAGTGAAAATGTCCTTCGTTTTCATCTTTGTCAACTTTTTTCATACATAATGAAGATGGATCAGACAAAGGAAATAAAGGCAAAATTTACTGTGACCTCTTTTAATCTCCCACCCAACAAATACCCCATTACAAAAAACTACAACTAATAAAAACTAAACTAAAACTAAAGCATTTCAAGAAAATAAATACTAAACTAAAACTAGCAAACTCACTCTAAAAACTCTGAAATTGCAAACAAAAATTCACAACAAAATGAAAACTAAAACTGATGAAAAATTCCAAACTATTATAACCTTGATAGGGAATTCACTGTTCCAATGAGGGTCCTCACAAAGATAGAAGTACAAGAATGTGTGTGTGTGTGTGTGTGTGTGTGTGTGTGGGGGGGGGGGGGGGGGGGGGGGGGGGGGGGGGGAGTGTAGCTCCAAAGTAAGTTGATGTTAACTGGAAAAGGAGTTCAGCTTCAGTTTCAAGACCAGATTCAGAGGAGCTGAAACCTGCTGCGTGTCTATTAGAAGCCACTAAACATAAACACATCTCATAATTTAATAATACTTCTATCTCTGACAGCATAAACTGAAACATTAATGTCAGGCTGTTCCTTCACATTATCTCCAGATAAACACAGTGAATCAGGGCCACAGTCACATTACAACACGTCCAGAGAACGCACAGAGAGAAATACAACAAACACACACGGAGATATTGTGTTCAAAGTCACGGTTTCCACAAGGCAAGGCAGCACTAATACATCACAGAAGCCAGGAGCGGAAAAAACAAAACGATCACCAGTTCACACCCAGTCATCTTACCAGTCGTCCTCTGCAAAACTACCCTCGTCTGCCTCAGGGACGTGACTGTTGGAGAAAAGATTAGCTGGTTGACAAAGTGTGTAGGGAACATGTGTGTGAGGATTAAAGATGGTTTGTTCATGAGTCGGCAGGTGTTAGAGTATGATCAGATGCTGGGAGGACTGTAGCTGAGGGGTTGCTAGGTAGGTTAGCAGTGGTTATAGCTGCTCCTCTGGTCCTTTATAATGATACTAGCTTAGCTTAGCTTAGCTTAGCTTAGTTTAGCTTACAACAAAGACTGGAGAGAGTTGAAACAGCTGGTCTGCTGCTGCATTCATGTGGTGTTGGAATCATTATATACATTTGGCAGGTTTGTTGTTGGTAGGAAGATTTTTATTATTCATTCATTACCATTAACCACTTATCCGCAATCGGGTCGCGGGGGGCTGGAGCCTATCTGAACTGAATTTAATTTTAATTTATTTGACAGGGATGGGGCAATTAGTGCACATAGTTTAAAAAAAAGATGTGCTGCACAGGGAGTTTATAGCAGCTGCTAATTCTCTAGTCCAGCGGTTCCCAAACTTTTTTAGCTGCGCACCCCCTTCTATGTCCAAACCGGGTTGATGCACCCCCACACCTTCAAAAAAACCCAAAATGCAATAAGCTTTTTTATCGCCATATTAAAGGCGGCATGTTTAATCATGTTCAAATGACCAGAACACACATATAATAAAATAATCACAATCACAACAATGCGATCTCACATTTGAATTAATCTGAAACACAGTTTCAAAATAATGCAACAAAGGCAGAAAGCAGATGCGTTGGGGTAAATGTTATATTTTGAGCCACATTGAACAAAAATTGCAGCAAATTTAAATGAGCATGGACCTAACACAACCCGTCATCATAACACAAGTTGGAAAAATGGAATTATTTACACGTCTTTATTGTGGGGGGAAAAAAAATGTAATTGAATAATCATCAGAACGCCATTACATTTTTCATCCCGCGCACCCCGTAGCAGCAGCCCGTGCACCCCTAGGGGTCCACGCACCACACTTTGGGAATCCCTGCTCTAGTCCATAATTCATGTATTGCTTTTCAGCATTTTTTTGCACAAATCTAATAATAAGGTATCAGGTTATAAGCAATAGTTGCTATTCACTTAGCTGAGTAACCTAGATGATTTAGAGAAGTTATGGACTAACATTAACAATTAATTAATAATATAACAGGCAATAATTTAGTGGTTTGAACACTAATAGGTCACTAGTGTTCATGCTGCATCACATTACCACTTAAAACTCATGAACACACAGAAGTCAGAAGAACTTAGTTACTAACAATACTAAATATGATGTAAAAGTGAGTATATAATGCCTCCAAGCTGCATAGCATGTAGATTCTGTGTTTGTGAGAAATGCCCAGATATATTTTAGATTGTCACTGAGTACACTAAGAGACGAGAGCTTACTAAAAATACTCAACTGCCCCAAAATGCTCTGCAGCTCTTCAGACTGACCAAGCAGACGTTAAATGAACCATTGGGCTAAAAAAACCCTATGAATTAAAAAGAGACATTGAGGAACAGTTTAGTTCTTCTGTCCAGCAATTATTGTCAGGATGTTTATGCTTTTGGGAACTTTATTTCTGAAATTCTGAAAGTCCAATCCTTTTTAAACATGCTGTAATAAAAACTCGGTTAGCAGTTGTTGGGTTTTTATTTGACAAAACTGATTGATTGAAATTTGATTCTGTAAAGTATTTATACTGGCTACAACAGGTTTTAGATATTACACTGAGGATGTTTTGACCAAAATGTTTAAGAGCCATTTCAACAAATTCGATAACAAAAGGTGGAAAAAAATCTGAACTAAAGAACCCAGATACAAACTTCATAAATGTTATGAATGTGTGTGAATAATAAAGTCTTCCTCTCTCAGCAGCAACATGGACATGATGGGAGCGTTCCTGTAGATATTCAAGGCCGCTGAATGCAACAACAGTGTTTGAAACTAAATGTGGTCAGAGTGCACACTGCTCTAAAATGAGGCAACAAATTATTTTGACATCTCTGCTGTGGCAGACTAACTGCAGAGCAGCGTTTTGTTAAAAGGAGGCGAGCAGACGCCGCTCCGCTGAGCATCACGGCGCTCCGTCTGATTCCCTCTCACTGTGATTCATGCTGAGAGACGAATCACTCTCCTATCGTACCTTCAGTAAGAAACATCTCAGAAACAAACCAGTCCATGTACAGAATCAAACCGTGTCCAGCATCTATCACACTGTACTGCAGCTGTTCTCAACCTTGGGGTCGGGACCCCAATTGGGGTCGCGAAATGATTTCTGGGGGTCGCCAAATCATTCTGGAAGTCAGCTCTGTCTCCACTGTGTTAAAGTGTTCATGTGTTTTAGTCTTTTTGGTCATTTAATGTCTTTTTTTTTTGTAATTTTGTGGGTTCTTTCAGTCATTTTGTGGGGGGGGGTTTGTCATTTTGTGGGGTTTTTTGTCATTTTATGGTTTTTTTTAGTCATTTTTTGTCTTTTTTGGTCAATTTGTGTCTTTTTTTATCATTTTGTTTCCTTTTTTAGTCATTTTGTGTTTTTTTTCGTCATTTTGTGTCTTATTTTTGTGGGTTTTCGTCATTTTGTATCTTTTTTTTATCATTTTGTGGTCAATTTGTGTGTTTTTTTGGTCATTTTGTGTCTTTTTTTGGTCATTTTGTGTCTTTTCTGATCAATTTGTCTTTTTTTTATCATTTTGTTTCCTTTTTTGGTCATTTTGTGGGGTTTTTTAGTCATTTTGTGTTTTTTTTCGTCATTTTGTGTCTTATTTTTGTGGGTTTTCGTCATTTTGTGTCTTTTTTTAATCATTTTGTGGTCAATTTGTGTCTTTTTTTGGTCATTTTGTGTCTTTTTTTGGTCAATTTGTGTCTTTTTTTTATCATTTTGTTTCCTTTTTTGGTCGTTTTTTAGTCATTTTGTGGGTTTTTTTCGTCATTTTGTGTCTTTTTATGTGGGTTTTCGTCATTTTGTGTCTTTTTTTTAATCATTTTGTGGTCAATTTGTGTCTTTTTTTTTGTCATTTTGTGTCTTTTTTTGGGTCATTTTGTGTCTTTTTGATCATTTTGTTTCCTTTTTTGGTCATTTTGTTTGTTTGTTTGCGTGTGAGATTGTGTGGGGGGGTCGCGGACAGCATGCATGTTAAATTGGGGGTCGCGACTCAAAAAGGTTGAGAACTACTGATTTACTGCACATTACCCACACACATTATGGTTTATTAAAAACAAGAAAAGCAAAACATGTTTTTCTGAGTTTTGTCACTTGAGTTCATTTAAAAAAACATGCTTTCACTCAACTCTGAACTAATAACACCCAGGAGGATTCTGGGAGCCTTTCTAACCTAAACACTATCTCTCCTCCAGATTTGGACTCCAATCCAGTGGAATTAATTAATGTCTCCACCCTTGGGGTTGGCTTTATTAATTACAGCAGCACTTAATTTGTGGAGAGGAACACATGCAGGCGGCAGTGTCAGGGGGCTTTGTGTGTGTGTGTGTGTGTGTGTGTGTGTGTGTGTGTGTGTGTGTGTGTGTGTGTGTGCTGGCACCAAATTACAAGTCACGCCACACAGTACGAGCATTTCTATTAAAATATGGAACACTTGATCTGGATTTTTACTCAAATGATCTGTATTTTTTGCAGAATAACTTATAACTGCATCCTGAGATAGACTTTGAAATCTGTCCTTGTACAAAAAGTAAATTAAAATTCCACTATGAGGTGGAGACGAGTTACTGACGGAGAATTTAGAGTCGAATCAAACGATTTCTGCCTGACAACTGCTGCCATCCATATTTCATGATAAACCTGAGGGCAAATCAGAAATCTACAAGAAGGACAAAAAAGAATCAAACCAATGCATTTCACTGTAAATTATTAGTTCATTATGTGTTTCTAACATTAACCCTATAAAGCCTGAACCATGAAATAATTGCCAGAAAATTAAATTTAAAAAAAAAACCTGCTGACAAATAAAAATAATATACATGAATTTGCATATATATGAATTCTAATTTGTATCATATTTGATACATTTGGTCTTTTTGTGCAATTTGTTACTCACAGTTTGTTTTTCTTGAACTAACAAAAACATATAAAACCTAACATTTTTAACCTATTAAGACTTTGACTTTCCTTTTAACATTTTCCTCAAACATACAAAATATTTTTTTTTCCATATAACACAACATCATACATCTGCTGATATGACGTTTTCACACCAAAAAAAATTTTATTTCTTTGAATTATTCGAGAGATATCTAAATTTTACTCTTAATATACCTAATTATGTCAGTTAAACCTAGTTTACCTAAATGAGAAAAAGACTGTATGTTGCTTTATTTAATGCATAATGTATGAAATGCAATAAAATGACAACTGACAAATTTTCAAATAAGTTATTGTGTAACAAATATGATACATTTGGCTTTATAGGGTTAAGTAAATGTAATATACACTGTCTGTATACTGTAAATGCCTAAATCTAAGTGTTCTGCAGTAAAATTAACCCCCATTTGCAAGCATGGTACATAAGAATACTGATTTATTTGTAACAGCCTTTTGTCCTCAAAAATACTAAGTGGTATTAATGTGTGATGTGTCATGAACTCAATAAAAACTAAATAAACCCATACAGCTACTGTAGCTTACATTATGTGGTGAATTCAATCATCGCTGTCTTAAAACAATCAGACTTATTGTCTTAAATTTAGTTTGATATCTACTTATATATCTACTCATAGTAGCACACTCTTGTTAGCTGGATAGAAATTAAAAAATCATATTAATAAATTCGGTCTCTACTTGATTACTGTGTTGCAAAATGGCAGCAATTAATTAAAAAAGATGCCGTGTGGCATTATTTCTGCTGAGTGTAATTCTGTGATTTATAATTTCTCTCTTATGTGTCATCTGGTGTTTGTTGTGTTTCCCCAAAAACTTAGAGCTGCTAAAGGGGATAAAGGTCATATGACACATTAAACAGGTGACCAAATGACCATCATACATTTATAGATTTATCTTGAACATTGGGATATTTTGAGGGACAAAACAGAACAAAATATATGACATGGTCTAGTTTTTTAGTCAACTCTAGTGCAGAAATGTTACATATTCTATTGTTACGTTATTGTCTGTTGGATTATTCATGAACACAAACACCTGCATTAGGGCTGGGCAATATGGCCCTAAAAGAATATCACGATATTTCAGGCTATTTTTACGATAACGATATTCTTGACGATATTAGGAAATACTTAAAAAGATATAGAAAATATGATGTTTTTTAGTCTGTATAAATAATTAAAAGTCTAAAATGTAGTGTGAAGTGCAAATCTCAACAGTTGCCAAATACAAAAACATTTACTCGACTCTTGAGTATGAGCAAATAATAAAAATAAAAACATTTAGGGGTTCCGGGGGCATATTTTAATGACATTATGTAAAGGAGAATAAAGTTTCTTCTATGTTTTATTTCAGGCATCTTATTTTGACAGTCTTCTTGTAAATTCTGTGGTGGATTCTCTTAACACACTGTGCTCTTATTTTGAAAGCTGCATGTGTTTAGCGACAGGGAGTAAGTAGCTTTTTGTGATTAAAACAACTTTAACCACGACATCAAGAAGTAGGAACGTTGCCAATATCATGATATGCATTTTTTTTAACCATAAAAAAATATATACCGATATTATCGTGAACGATACGATATGGCACACCCCTAACCTGCATAGAAAACTTTTAACTTTCAACCCCCCCCAACTCTTATTTTGTGCAGCCAGAAAAGGAAGAAGAGGCCAAATGAAACAGCCTCGCCTGGTTGAAACCTGCCTTTCTCCTCTCCTGCTATGAAACACTCATCCATATTTATCAGTTGCATAAGAGGGAGTCCTCGTTTCAGAGAATCAAAGCCAAACATCTCTAGTTGGGATGAAGGAGAGAGAGACTCTCTGCAGTGAGTCTGTCCCTGACGACCAGCAGGCTTGACCTAATTTAACAACCATTAAAAAGGCAAAAAAAAAGTCATTCTGCAGCCAAAACATGAGCCCCCTGCCTTTAATCAGCAGCAATGATCAGGGAGATAACACATCATCAACATCTCCATTATCAGCCCTCACAGTGACTTTATGTTCCTGACCTGGGGATCAACAAGGAGACGTTGGAGCTAGCAATCACAGCATAATGAGAGCTTTGGTCCCCACAACTCCAGATAAAATACTCTCTTTTGTCCTTCAGCCTGCACTTCATCAATCAAGCTTTTAATTGAATCCTAATGGGATTAATCATGTACTGTCACGCCTGCACTGAAGATGTGCTCACCCACTTGTTTTGCATCCACTGAGGCTAATTATCTATGCACTAAAATGAAATGAGAGCCGAAAAAACATTAAGGGCTGATTTAATGAAATGTTAAAAACGTAATAGAATGTGGTTTTGTGTGTGAGAGGAGCTGAGAGAAAAATACACTTGTGGATTGTGAATTTTGGCAAAATCCCTGAGGAGAGACTGTTCTTTGCCAATATCCTTTTGTGTCAAGAGACTTTGTGTCACTTTCTGGACCTGAAACGTATAGCACGTTGTCAAAAACAGCTCCGACGTGACAAAAAACGATGGACGAAACCCTGCGAAGGAGAAAGTAAAGTGCCTTTGCTTGCAAATGTCTGTCCGCCTTTTATTTATAGTTTATGTTGAGAGGAGCACTGATGCAGCTGCTAATGAAGGCGAGGGAGGAGAGAGACGCCAGCTGTACTGTGATGCACACTCGGCAGTTAATGAAGGTGAAGGGGGAGGCAACGGTACAGGATGCAGGAGGAGGAGGAGAATGGAGAAGGAGACAGGAAGTGGAACGTACCCGTAGGCCACGCCGGCGATGGTGCACTTCTTAAACTGCATCACGTTGCAGGTCAGCGTCCCCGTCTTGTCAGAGAAAATGTATTTCACCTGTGTGGGTAGAGACACAATATAGGTATATATTACATTCTAAAGCAGAGATATATATATATATATATATTTTTTATTTTTTACTGGTGAAATGACGTAACAAACATGACATGAGAGACAAATACACTACACCATGTGGAGCACAAGTAGAGACAGCAGACATACACTACTGGTCAAAAGTTTTAGAACACACCAACTTTTCCAGAATTTAATTGAAAATGATGCAGTTTAATGTCTCAGTGTACTCTGAAATTAATGCACATTTGCAACATTTAAAATTCTTTATTGAGCATGATAGTGTTTTGAAAGTAAAAAAAAGATTCAAAATCACATTTTATGTTGGACTAAAGGACTAAAAAAAGACACAAAATGACCAAAAAAAGACACCAAAAGACACAAAATGACTAAAAAAAGACACAAAATGACCAAAAAAAGACACAAAATGACCAAAAAAAGACACAAAATGACAAAAAAGAAAACCAAAAGACACAAAATGACTAAAAAAATGACCAAAAAAAGACACAAAATGACAAAAAAGACACCAAAAGACACAAAATGACTAAAAAAAGACACAAAATGACCAAAAAAAGACACAAAATGACCAAAAAAGACATGAAAAGAATTCAAAAATGGACAAAATAACCCAAGACTCCATAGAGTTAAGTTGTTAACCCATTTCTTGTTCCCTGAAAAAGGCCTACTTGTATAATTCTGAAATGTACATTATTTTCCAGTTTTGGTTAAGCTTACCTTTTTTTATTTACCTCTGGCAGTTCACCACTTACCTTTGGACCCTTTCAAGCTGTTCATTTGACTTGAACTGCTTGAATTTCAATAAAAAACTGGAAAAATTGGGGTGTTCTAAAACTTTTGACCGGTAGTGTATATATTTTAAGCACTGGCATATTAAAAAGTGTATGAACTGTTTACCTGTCCTAGTTCTTCATTCAGGTTGGAGGTGCGGGCCATGGCCGGGGTGTTTGTGGGTTCATAAAGCATGTCGGTGTCCTGAAAACAATCACAAGTGGAACTTCACTAAAGAATCTACATTTTTGGTGACAATACAAACCAGTGGCGGTTCTAACCAGGGGCCTCCAGGGGCCACTGCCCCTGTGAAGAAGCCCTTGGCCCCTGCTGTGGCCCCTGTGTCAAATTAATAATAAAATGATCAATTTGTAAAGATGAGAGACGGAACAATTCTTACTTATTTTTTGTTCAAACAATATCTCATTGTACACAAAAGGAGCCCAGAATGTTACATTGTATAATAGTTTAATTGTGCAATAAAAGCTTGTGTATATATATAAAAAAAAAGATTATTCTCTGTTCTGTGCTTTCAAAATAAAAAAAAGTATTTATGCATGAAAATGAGAAATGTAATTGTCGTACAAAAATAGTTGTTATTGTTGGTAAGTCTCATTGTTTCGATCAATGTATTCGTATCTTCCAAATATAATTAAATGTCTTATATAATTTTTACAGAAGCTAAAATAAAGGTTTTGAATGCTTAAATATCATCTTTGCTGTTTTTTAATGTGCCCCTCTGATTAAACACTGGCCCCTGCTTAGCCCCCACAGTAGAACTGGTCTAGAACCACCACTGATACAAACTAAACTTCACAGTTGTGACAGTAGAAATAAAAACTCAAATTAAGACAGAAACACTGAGTCCCCTCCGTTGTTTCCCCTCCAGAAACACTGAGCCCACTGTGGGAAGAGAAGCCGACTGAGAACTGCCCTAAATGTTGCTAAAAATTCCTCGCTAGAATTTCATTTAAAATTTAATGAATAAAAGGGCTCAGAATAACTTCGGGCAAAAAAAAAGCAGTAGGTTTCCTCAGCTGAGACATTTGGTGGGGCTGACCTACTTGCAAATGATATAACAGCACAATGTTCGAGGTGCTCACTCTAAAGTTTCATGTCAGTCAGAGTGTTTCAGCTCTGCAGTCGTCTCAATAAAATAAAAAAATATGTGCATGATGCTATCTATGAACAGCATTTAACTTTGATAGTCCAGTGTTGCACCCAGTCCTTAAAGCTACAATAATGTTAGTTTTTAGGCCACTTGGGGGCAGTAAAACTAGAACTGAGTTAGGGAAAAAGGCCTTTAAATATGCTGCCTTCTGCCTGGAACATTGTGCAAAAGCAGCTGAAGCTGTCTGAGCTGGTCACCTCGGGAGAATTCAAAGGAATCCTGAAGGACAGAGAAGATAGTTCTCTTGGTCAATGCAATTGTTTGTAAAACTTTTTTTCTGATAACGACCGTGTTTATTCATTCATCTGTCACCAGTTTATTTCATTTTTAACTGTACTCATTTCAATCTTCATATAGTCTTGTCCCTGATCTTGTATGTACTTTAATTGATGTTGAATGTGGTGTATGAGAATTGTGGTTGATTGTTCTTATGGTTCTTATTGTTCTTATTTTATCACGGTGCTGCCTTCTTGGCCAGGTCATTCTTGAAAAAGAGATTTTAATCTCAATGAATTTTTACCTGGTTAAATAAAGGATATTGATTGATTGAAAACAATCAGTAAACATTTTAGAAAGTTGGTTTGGTTAATGTGATAGCAAACAATGACTTATTCCAGAAAACAACACAACATTCTTACTAAGCTGTTTCAAGGTTTATAAAAAATAAACATTCCACTAAAGTTCCCTTTTACATGCAGCCATGCAAAGGCTGATTATCATTAATGACATCAAACTATGGAAACAATCAGAAATTCACTCTTCTTTTAGCTCCGCTTTGGTCTCTACCAGTCCACTATGTTTATAGCTTTATCTGTCTTCTTGATCCATGTGGGGAAGTTTGAGGCTGTTTTTGCTGCCTGCTGCGTTTGGAAAGAACGTTACTGAGAGCAGAGAGTAAATTAAGACCAAAAAAAACATGAGAAGACGCTAAACACTTAGCAGAGTCTTGTGATAACTCTCTGTGGGTTCATACTCCCTTCACATACAAGTAGACATCAAATCCATTGTTAATATATAAACATAGATAATAGCAGCTTAAAGCCACCTCACTGAGTTTATGGAGACATGAACTGTAGTTCAAACATTTTCTTCTCAGACTTTGTGCTCACAGCCTGAATAATATAATAACACGCTATATGAACTGGACTGCAGGTGTGTCTGCTTTTATAATTCATGTTCACATAGAGGTTAAGTACACATGCATTTAAAAGTTGTTTTCTTCTTTTAAGTCAGTGCATCCATCAGTTAGTTTAGTTTCATTAACCTGTCATTAATGAGAACTGTTCGCTAATTTACATTGTCCAAACCAAGGTTATAATAGTTTTGGATTTTTCATTAGTTTTAGTTTTAATTTTGTTGTGAATTTTTGTTTTCAAATTCAGTTAGTTTTAGTTAGTTTTCAGAGTGAGTTTGCTAGTTTTAGTTTCGTTTTTATTTTTTGAAAATGCTTCGTTTTAGTTTAGTTTTTATTAGTTTTAGTGTTAGTTTTAGTTTTTTTGTAATGGTCTATGTGTTGGGTGCCAGATTCAAAGAGGTCATAATAAATGTTTCCTTTATTTCCTTTGGTTTATCATCTCAGCCCCAATAAGGTTATTAACTGTTTTGAATTTTGGTTCTAGTGTAAACATCCCAGTCTCAGTAAACATATTCACCATGTGTTGCATGTTCAAATAGAAACACTGAATTATGAATGAAAAAAGTTGACAAAAACGAAAACTAAGGACATTTTCACTATAATTTTAGTTAGTTTTAGTTAGTTTTGTAACCACACAATACAGTTTCAGTTAGTTATCGTTTTTTTAAAAACTCTAGTTTTTATTTTTATTTCAGTTAACGAAAATGTTTTTTCAATTCTAGTTTTCGTTATTTCGTTAGTTTTCGTTAACTATAATAACCTTGGTCCAACCTATGCCTTATTTTGAAGTTTTGTTGTTGTTTTCGTCAAAGAATCTTGTCATGAAGAAGAGATATATTATATATATTACAGACTGTAGCCTCGACTCACCCAGTTGATGAAAAAGGCTTGAATGAACTTGATAACTTCCAGTGTGACCAGGAGGCTGATGGGAATCAGGTTGTTGAAGAGGATGATGAAGGTGAGGAAGTTGAGACCAAAGTTAGCCGCTCCGCCATCTATCGGGGACGAGTTATTGGACAGAAGGAAGTGATACACAGGAGACTCATCAGTGCTGCTTCATTAATATCAGCTGGTTAAATGAAAATGCCCAAAGCTACTTCCAGCCAATGATCAACTTTATCCCAACCCAGAGGATGTTTTGGGCTAACGTGGAGCATTAGCTGGAATTAACCATTTCTTTCTTCCACCCAACCTCATCCTCTTACGACTCGACCGATTAACGGTCCAATTTAATGTCCCAAAGATTCAAAGTACTGAACGGGGACTGAAGTATCTCAAATGTCATTAGTGTCACAGCAGCAGCCTTGGCATCCAGCATGATCCAGGCAATGATTCCACAAAGCACTATGCAAAATGATGCTGGTCCCCCCAAAAGCCCCAAACAATTGGCAATGATCAACATATAACCCCACTGACACCAAACATGAAAACAGGAGGGATGTGATTTACCTTTCCTCAGCTTGCAGGAGGTGCAAATGTTACCTTCCTCAACCCAAGCCTTGATCTTAGCATAGCGGTTGAGAGGGACAGCCCTTCCCCCATGACACAACGATTGCAAAACAAAAAACTGGATGGCAGAATGGAAGCTACTGCTACTGGTACAACAACACAGATAGGAGGGAGAACTTTTTTCAGAAGTGGGGAGGAAGACAAACGTATCGGATGCTCTCAAGACAAAGGAGGGAGATTCAGTCCATAGCACATTCTCAACCAACAAGGAGTGGAAAAGAGGGGGTGGATTATGTCAGAGAAATTAATGATGATCACTACATCACCTCATGTCATTCGCTTCTAGTAGCCAGCTTGTTATGTGATGTTAAGCATCAGATGAGACAGAGATACTGTGTTGGATCAGTAGAGAGTCTTTCAAATAAATTAAAATCAAAATCAGAGCAAACCAGGACATGCATGAGTCACACAAGTGCAAAAAACACCTGATGTCTTCTCCTAAATAGATCTCACTGTATGTAAAAGATGGTCGAACCAGCAAATTAACCTACAGATGCCTTTTATAACGAGTTAACAGCAAGTTGTTGCAGGAGTTAGACTGTGAACTGTTGAGGTTTCATTATTCTGAGTGTTTTTGGTTTTTATCTAGTGTGGCACATGTACATTAGAGTGAGAACACCACACTTCCTCCACATGATGCTAAAAGCAGAAGTAGGACATTAAAAACGTGACCGTGCCGTCAGTAAAACACAGACGTCTTGTGATCTGTTTCTAAGTCTGGTCTAAATACTTTTCTCCCCTGTGTTTATGACTTAACAGGTGGAAAAAAAGGTTTGCAGGATCATTTTCTATACATTGACTTTACTCTTTTCTTTTTTTATCGATGAGAACAGGTGAGAAGACATGTTTTGGAAGGTGAAAACAAGTTGTTTTAATACTCTATTTCGGCCACAAGGAGATGAAATGCACCACAACCTTATGTTATAAACATTGAAAGCATTCATGTTTTCTTCAAGATATGTTTCAATTTTAAAACAAAGTTTTATGGCCAGAACGAGTATTATAAAAACTCAAAAGTTTGGTGAAAGAAACTGAAACTGTCCCCACACTGGAGGATAATAACCTTATTTGTTTCATAGCACCAACATTTTTATTTTTATACTGTATATTCATATTTATTCTGCACTGGAATTCTATTCTACTCCTTCCTATCTATCTATCTATCTATCTATCTATCTATCTATCTATCTATCTATCTATCTATCTATCTATCTATCTATCTATCTATCTATCTATCTATCTATCTATCTATCTATCTATCTATCTATCTATCTATCTATCTATCTATCTATCTATCTATCTATCTATCTATCTATCTATCTATCTATCTATCTAATTGGGCCCATTTATGGTCCCACCAGTGTGAAACGGTCCTGACCGAAGCATCACAGTCACGTTAGTCTTAGACTGCAGCATTAGCAATAAAACTTTATTTATTTTCAGGTCCTGCTCTTTCTTTGGTTTTCAGTGGAAACGAGAGAAGACATAAACGCAACCAGCTAACAATGGCAACGGTTTGTTTTTACTAAAGTCCGACGTGAGATTGTTCAGTAAGAGCTCCAAGTGTTTAGACTGGATAGTCTAGTTTCTGCATTCTTACGATTAAATGTTGTCTCTTTTTTTTTTTTTTATCAGTTAAGATCTTAAGTTCCTCTAGTGTGCACCAGGCATTTAAAAAATCATCCTCGCAAACCTTTTTCTTTTCACCTGGCAAAACTATTTTTTAAATTGGTCAGAGATGAAACATTTTATCCTGACAAAACCTTTTCCCACCTGTTCTGAAGTCATGAACTCAAGAGAAAGAACTATTTAGATCAGAGGTATAAAATGGATCCAGTGTGTGTTTTTTCTCACTTGGCTCTCAGGTTCTGTAGTTAAACATCAGCAGTTTACTAACAGAGATAGTCAGCAGAAAGTCAATGATATGGTGATAAATGCACAACTACCATCACAACCTGACTGATTAAACTGTGGCAGGTGGCTGAATGCATAACAAATGACCATTCGGTTTTTTTGCCTTCAATCTGCATAAAGTGAAGTTGTCACAATGTATAGGCGTGATGCCCAGGATGACCTGAGTCAGCACTCTGCAGCAGGTCAAAGTCAGATGAATTATCAGCAGCGTGCATGATCTCAGACCAGGTTGCGTGCTGCGGAACGGGCTAACAGCGACTCTTCTTCTACTGTCTGCTTTCTACTTCCAAATGTTGCTAAGTGAGCGAATTTACAATAATTTAGGATGTTTAAGACAATCTCCCCACCTCTCTCTTTTGTCACTGGTTGGATAATGTGCACTGGACAGAGTCTCAACTGCTCCTAATGGAAGAACAATCAGTCTCAAGATGGACGCCTGCATTATGACTTACACTCCCCTCGTCAGTGTGATGTCGGGTCTTTTAGATGTGGGTTTTAATGCCACTGTGGACAATGTTAAAACCCAATAAAGTCCAATAGAAGCCAATGTAGAAACTTGTAAAAGGGGCAGTGTAAGTCGTAGTGTAAGCTTAAATTGACCAGGGCACAACCTCTCCTACAGGCCTACCAGGGTACAGAGTAATGGCCAGGAGTGTCACGATAATCACTTTGCAAACCAGGTTCAGAGCTTCATCACAGCAGACCGACAGCAGCCCAAACATTCATAGTTTTGTGTCTTATTTATATCCATAATAGAAGCTTAAAATGTCCCATAAAGGCTTGAGATTACATGTAGAAACTAAGCAGGTTGTCACCTCCCCCCCTCCCTCCCCTCTCCGTCTGTCCTTGGATAAAAAAAACCATAGAAGAAGAGAAGTCGGCAGAGGCATTTAGGAAATGTCAGCTCGTGCCCCTTGGGTCGCACCACATGTTGTGTTTGTGCAATAAACACGTTGAGCCTCCCGCTATGAAAAGCTTCCTGAGTTAAAAAACCTCCTCTCTCTCCCTGGCAGTCACAGTAAAATGCTGCTATTCATTTCTGGAGAAGAATTGAAGAAGAACTAGAATAAGATGAGGGTCTGAAGCTTGGGAACTGCAAAGTGTTTAACGTGGCACAAAAAAAATGGAGGAAAAGTGAGACACTGTTTGCATCAGGCACTGAAAATAACTAGACGAAGGTATAAGAGAGCTGGAGGGGAAAAACCTATTGTTGGATCCCTGGTATGTGCTTGTCCATGGCATGGGCCCATACAAAGTAGGGCAACCATATAGGGGCGAGGGTAGGGGGCTTCATTTGCTTAGCAAAGGCAGAGCTTCAGTAAGGGGTTAGTAAGGGAGGGTCATTCACGGATGGCCAAGGCTTTTAAATGGTTGTTACCTGGAGCTGTTAAAAAAACGACAACAAAGAAAACAACAAAATCAAACAGAACATTAGAAAGGAACAAAAAGGTACAGCAGCGCAGTGATATTCAACCATTTCTTTTGTTTCACTCAAACTCATTCACAACACATCTATGCATGTCACAGCTGTCTTTTCTCAGTTAACTGGGAATTCAATTATTCCCACATTGCCACATATTTCACTTGTAATGCGAAACATAGTTTAACTGAGGCAACATAAAAAACGACACGACACATACCAGCATTTAGGAACTTAAAATGACAAAGAAATAAGCTGATATGGACAAGTGAGACAAAATATGTGGAATAAGAGGAGCAGCAGGGTTAGCTGGAGGACTCTTACAGTTGAGGTCCATGTACCAGGCATCATTGCCGTACTGGTACTTCCAGATGGTCTGGCCGATGGAGCAGACCAGAGAGATGGCCAGCAGGCAGCCGAACAGCACCAGGATCTGGAAGTTGGTGATGCGCTCCACGTTGGACAGCTTCAGAGGAGGCCGAGTGGAATTCTGGGAAAAAATAACAAGACGGTCGTGGTGAAAACAAAGATGAAGTATGACAAACAGTCAGGTTCCTGATCTGTGATTTAAAAAAAAACAACAAGATAAATCATGTTCAGAGAAACCGAACTTTGCTAACAAACTTTTTAGGTCCTCTGTGTCTTTTATTTATTTTATTTATTTTACTACTTTTAACTACGTCTTTTATTTTATTTTACTATGTTTATCTGTTTGATTGTATTGTTTTATTTATGGCATCACTTTAGATTTATACACTTTTTATTTATTGCTGATTGGTATATGGAATTGTTTGTTTGTTTGTTTTATTGTTGATTTTATGTACAGCACTTTGGAGACGTTTGTGTTGTTTAAATGTGCTGTACAAATAAAGGGGGAATGGATTGGGATCATATATCTTTTATATAAAAAACATAGTGTGTTTTGAAGACATACATAGTATAAGTTAAATCAGACTACATAATGTTATATTCTGCCACTAAGGGCAAAAGACTGAGTAAACACTGGATAAAAAGTTAATTTATCAGTTTCTGGCTGACAACCACAATGCTGATTCATGCACAAATGGGACATGACGCCATTGACAGCCAACCAGATTAATGGACCATTGCCTTGATTAAAATTACAGATTTATGTATCATTTGGGATAATGCTTGCACACGGAAAATATGACATAGGTCTGGTAATTTTAGACATTTTAATGTAGAAAAGTTACATATACACTAGTCAAAAGTTTTAGAACACACCAACTTTTCCAGAATTTAATTGAAAATGATGCAGTTTAATGTCTCAGTGTACTCTGAAATTAATGCACATTTGCAACATTTAAAATTCTTTATTGAGCATGATAGTGTTTTGAAAGTAAAAAAAAGATTCAAAAACACATTTTATGTTGGACTAAAGGACTAAAAAAAGACACAAAATGACCAAAAAAAGACACCAAAAGACACAAAATGACTAAAAAAAGACACAAAATTACCAAAAAAAGACACAAAATTACCAAAAAAAGACACAAAATGACAAAAAAAGACACCAAAAGACACAAAATGACTTAAAAAAAGACACAAAATGACAAAAAAAGACACAAAATGACTTACAAAGACATGAAAAGAATTTAAAAAATGGACAAAATAGCCCAAGACTCCATAGAGTTAAGTTGTTAACCCATTTCTTGTTCCCTGAAAAAGGCCTACTTGTATAATTCTGAAATGTACATTATTTTCCAGTTTTGGTTAAGCTTACCTTTTTTTATTTACCTCTGGCAGTTCACCACTTACCTTTGGACCCTTTCAAGCTGTTCATTTGACTTGAACTGCTTGAATTTCAATAAAAAACTGGAAAAATTGGGGTGTTCTAAAACTTTTGACCGGTAGTGTATATTTAAAGGGACCCAAAAATCAAAATACATATTTCTTATTTTATATTTTTTGCCTTCCCTGTAGTGTTATTTATACATCTAGATTGTTTTGGGTATTACTTATTATTGCAAATCAAAGTGTAAATGTCCGTTACCTGCATGAGCTTGGTGTCGTGTCCCGTGTAGACCACCACACCATGAACCCAGCCAGTGTTCCTCAGCTGAGCTCCTCTCAGTAAGATCTGGTCTGGACCCAGCGCTGCCGTACTGCAGGAACAAACACAATAATCTATTATATATTTAGTCTCTTACAACAGTCGCAACCCCCAATTTAACATCCATGTTGTCCGCGACCCCCGCTCACTGAACACAATCTCACACGCACAGTTCAGATCACCCAAAAAACACAAAATGACCAAAAAAAGACACAAATTGACCAAAAAAGACACAAAATGACCAAGAAAAGACACAAATTGACCAAAAAAGACACAAAATGACCAATAAAAGACACAAATGACCAAAAAAAGACACAAAATTAACAAAAAATGACCAAAAAAGGTACAAATTGACCACAAAAGGATTTAAAAAAGACACAAAATGACTAAAAAAGACACAAAATAACAAAAATGACACAAATTGACTACAAAATGATAATAAAGACACAAAATGACTATAAAAAGACACAAATTGACCAAAAAAAGGGAACAAAATTACCAAAAAAAGACACAAAATTACCAAAAAAAGACACAAAATTACCAAAAAAGACACAAAATTACCAAAAACACTAAAACACATGAACACTTTAACACAGTGGAGACAGAGCTGACTTCCAAAATCATTTGGCGACCCCCAGAAATCATCTCGCGACCCCAACTGGGGTCCCGACCCCAAGGTTGAGAATAGCTGCCTTACAAGCTGGTCACATTATTTTCTTGTCAACAAGGTCTTTAGTGCAGTAATGGCTGACATATTTAACAAGCTATTAGACATAGAAGACATTTGTTAAAACACCTCAGAACAAGCTTTCCAATCGTTCCTCTCACCACAGATCAATACTGACCTTACATACAATCACTGATAAACATTAACCCTTCTGATTATTGATCAACATGCCAATGCTAACGATAACCAGTAATCAATATTAAAACACTTAAGTATTCAAACCTGACTGGTCTTTTGTCACGCAGACATCACAAACTAGGTCATTTTTAATGCTGTGAGATACTTGTTGACATAAAAAAATATTGATAAACAAACCCAGAATCACAATTATGAGACAATTTGTAACAATGTTATTTAACCCATTGAAGCCTGGAAAGCGTTTACGTCGTTTTGTAGTATTTTTTGAATATTAATTCAAATTAATAATTAATATTATTATAATATATTTTTGAATATTTTGAATTTCATTTCTATCTGCTACAGAGGCTGAAAAATCTATTATTTAGTAGAAGCGTTGACACTTCTGTTGGATTTCCAGAAAAACTTCAGGTTTTAGGGGCTGATTTTAAAATCGCCCAGAGGTTTTACAGGAAGTTTTAGGCGTCAATGGGTTAAATTGACATATACCCGAACCTCAATGGTTTTATGTTTTAAATGTTATGCTGGTAAAACTGAATAATGGAGAAAAATGTTTACTTGTGAAAAGATTTCCATCAAACTACACAGCCAGCAGAAGCTAAGTATAGTTTTATTAAGGAGTTTTATCGTCCCAAACTCTAAGAATGAAGCCATAATATGATAAAAACAGGCCCACAGCACGTAATGCATGTTGTATACGAAGGCAAAGCCTCCAAACAAATATCTAATTCAATCTAACCAAGGCAGGAGCTTTCATTTATCCAGCAGGAAGCTGAAATAATCCCTAAAACCTGATAATGTGCTGGTGCTGGCTCTGCTCCTGGCTAATGGGCTACTGAGTGGTGCGAGGGGCATAGGGCCAGGCATGGAGCTCCGCGACTGGGCCCACCTGTGTCCATCCAGCCGGATGTTCCCGACAAACTCGTACAGATGTCGGTTTGGACTCTCGCACTCCATCCGGCCGGAGAGACGCATCAGGCTGTCGATGTCCTTGATGTCTGCAGTCAGCTGGAGGCCCTGGAGGAGTTACAGCAGCATTATAGAAGTGCTTTTAGCTTTAATTTGTGTTGCAAACTTGCATAAAGAAAGAATAAAAAGACAATCACCTGTCTGATTTTAAGGTTTGTTTCTCCATCCAAGTTAGATGTTTCAATGTAGCACATGCCCTGTGGTTCACTGCAGGGGAGGGAGGGAGACAGACACTTGGAACAGCAAAGAACACTCATATTCATTCATATATACAGTATATCTAACCTGATGTAATATGAGTATAATCTTATATCATATGGTATGCCAATAAGAAGAATAGTATGTATTGTTTACCTATAACAACTTCCTATTTTCAATTATTTATAAATAAATATGATTTTAAAAGAGGATCTACTACAGAACGATTTCTAAGACTAGATCACAGCAAACTAAGATGTTACAGTCAGTCTAAAGGAACTCAGCATCATGAAACAATATCAAAGTAGGACTGCTTGATTATGCCATAAAATCCCAATCACCATCATTTTGGTCAATACTGAGATCGCTATGATTCAACTTTGGAAACATTGTGCTTTCACTGGTTTTGTTGTTCACGTTCTACTGATAAATCCTAGACAAAGATTCAACTATACAGTACAGGCCAAAAGTTTGAACACACACCTTCTCATTCAATGCGTTTTTCTTTATTTTCATGACTATTTACATTGTAGATTCTCACTGAAGGCATCAAAACTATGAATGAACACATATGGAATTATGTACTAGAATATAAGACATGTTTTCAGTTATTTCACACTTTTTTTGTTAAGTACATAATTCCACATGTGTTCATTAATAGTTTTGATGAATCTACAATGTAAATAGTCATGAAAATAAAGGAAACGCATTGAATGAGAAGGTGTGTGTTCAAACTTTTGGCCTGTACTGTATGTTCAACATATTCCAGTCAGTAACTCACCACTGTAAACAAAATCATGAGCAGTAATTATAACAAAACGAAAGCGAATGTGGCACAATAATCATTCTAATTAGATTATCATCATAATCTCTTTCATAATCTTCAATTTTAACCCAAATTGGATGAATCATGCAGCTCTACATGGAAGTCAGACTGAGAGTAAATGTCCTTTAAATGGAAGTAACATCTTAGTTTGCTGCTAAACTGTCTGAGATACAGTCAGAGGGAACAGAGAGGGAGGAAACAGATATATATATATATATATATATATATATATATGGATATATGAGCGAGCATGCCGAGCAACAAACAGAGCAGACTAACAGGCCTGAGACAGACTCTGGCTCAGGGACAGAGAGGAGAGCAGCCGGGGCTTAAGGTGAGCCGGTCGCTGGTTAGCTACTGTTCATAGAGAGATTTATTCACACAAGGCAGGTCCAGAACAGCCTGGTCTCACAGGAATCCGTGGAATAGCCACGGAATCACTCAAATTTCCGTGAAACTGACACGGATTTGGCTACAATGCAAGTTAATGCCAGTCATATCCCGTGGCTATTCCATGGATATTTGTTCCTATTGGTTTGTTCCAAGTCACGTGACTTTCAAGGTCCCGGCGGTCAGAACAAAAAACATGGCGGACAGTTCTCTCATTTTTAGTGAAAAAAATCAATATTTTGACTTAGTTTCTGCATAAAAATGGATTTTGATCACATTTCTAGTGAGAAATATATGTTTTATTTTCTAAATATTCACTCAGTGAATGTACATAATCACTTTGTATGTTGGAATAGCCACGGGATATGACTGGCATTAACTTGCATTGTAGCCAAATCCGTGTCAGTTTCACGGAAATTTGAGTGATTCCGTGGCTATTCCACAGATTTTGAGTTAAGCGAATCCGTGGCTATTTCACGGATTCCTGTGAGACCAGGTTGCATTCCAAGATGCATTTCAACGTCTTTCAACATCTGGGAATACGACTGCATGCACATCGTCACGTCAAATTAAATTGTTGCATTCAGTGTGCCGTACAAGCCATGCAAAGGGAAAGAATATGGAAAATATATTCACACGCTATTAAAAAAATATCTTAAAGAAGGAGCAAATTCCCTCCATTCACTCTGAGCGGTGTTAGAAGTTTCAGCCAAACATTAAAAAGGGTCTAATGTACAGGGTAAGATGAAATATACAGAATATAATGAGTGTATACGAGCTGCCACATCACCATGTAGAGCAGAGGTGTCAAACTCTGGCCCGCGGGCCAAATTTGGCCCGCAGTGTAATTTTATTTGGCCCAGAAAGGCAATACCAAATTATTATTATAATACAGCGCAAATAATACTACAAATCCCAGAATGCTCTGCTGGTGTTCTGGCTTGAACACAGTAGATCAGTGTGGAGCAAACTGAGCAACAATTAAAGTGTCTTTATGCACTTTTTCTTGCTAGTCCAAGGCTTGAATGGCTGCACATTCATTGAAGGATATTATTATTAGTCATTTGGTTTATTATTGTTATTTTATTCTCACATTTATTTTTAGCCTGTGGAAAAAGATTACTGTTAAATTTAAATTTAAAGAAGGCCGCATATAAAATAAAGGGACATACGATTTTTATTTAAATTTTATTTAAGAAATGAATGCCATTGATGTGTTTGTTTGTTTGATTCGATATTCGATTTTGCATGTTTGCAATATTAAGTTATATCAAGCTTTGCTTGTTCCATTTCGTTTGAACTTGTTTAGGTCAATTTTTTCAATAAATATCAATGTTGGCCCGCAACTTTGTCCAAGTTTAAAATTTTGGCCCACTGTGTATTTGAGTTTGACACCCCTGCTGTAGAGGAAAAGGAAAGGAGAACTGTGGCTCTGACTTTAGCCTCTTCCTTCCTCAAGTGTGTAAAATAAAGAACATGTTATTTGTGTCCCAGTGGTAAATAAAAACAGCCCCTGTATCTCCCCCTGCCACTGGTTCTGCTGGTCATGTTGCTGGTTTCTGACCTGGACGACAGAATGACGAGGTCAGCCGGGAGGTGATCCCCGTTAGCCGCTCTGACCACTTCACCCACAGCCACCTGATATACCAACCAGACACCAGCAGGGGGCGAGAGAGAGGAGGTGGGAGGAGTTTGGAGGAGGAGGAGGAGAAGAGGATGAAGAGGATAAAAAAAGAAAAGATAACACAGACAGACAACACATAAGGAGAAGAGACATGAAGAGACAATGATCAGTCCTGTGGTCAGAGGGATGCTGCTCATCTGTTCTCCTTTTCACAAAACCATTTAAAACAAAACCACAGAAGAAGAAGTTGATTATAAAAGAGTTCAGATTCAAAGGAAAAAAATATTATATTCAGCACAAAGAGGAAAGTTGTGATTGAAATTGTGCCATCAGAAGAGAAAACTCTTCTCTGTGTATTTTTAGAGCCTAAGTCTAAATAAAATTTTAAATTTTAAATCTTAAAAGAAGGAATCTGTGAAGCTCCACAGCTGGTCTTTCAAATGGTTTTTTGAAGAGGTGAAGGAGGTCGGTAGGTTTATGTTGACATGATCAATCTAATCCAGTATCACATTACCATGGTTACCATAGAGAAATGATGGTTTTCACAAAAGCATGCAAAGTTGTTTGTTTCTAAACACGATTTAAACTCCAATTAAATGCAGGATTTTAAGCCATATTGACACTATTGGCTCACTGTGTCATCTAACCATCACTTCTCTAGGGAGACCGAGAGAGAGAGAGCAGGATGATAAAGAGAAGGAGGGAGAGTTTCCCAGTCTGGTTTCCCAGTCTGGTTTCCCAGTCTGGTTTCCCAGTCTGGAACCAGGTGGACTCCTGTACCTGGACGACAAAATGACAGCATCCGCAGGAAGGAAATCACTGCCATTTACTCTAATAATATCGCCCACCTCAACCTGTGGAAATAAACGGGTTACTGCTGAGCACTGCCTATAAAACAGCAGAAATAGAAACATGAGTTCTCCATCAGGAGCAGAAACACACAGCTGGTGAGGAGACGTCAGTACAGTAAAGCAGTAAATATACAGAAACAGCTGGAGTCTTCTTCTGTTACTGCTGAACTCTGCAGAACACGTGAAATAACTCAGCATGTTCCATCATCCAGCAACATCAGAGGAAAAAACGTATTATTTAACATTCTCAATCATAGAAATCACAGAAACATTCATTATGGTTGCTGAATGGGAGCATTACTTACATTAAATGTAAATATAAAACTGTAAGGCCCTAATCAGAAAAATCTGAGTCCTTTTTCTTTTTTAAATGTTGCAAGGCAACCATAGATCTACCTGCCGTTTTCCAACCACCGTTTTGTAAAGTTAATACAGTAAAACATCACAGATCCGTTGGCTACCTTTTAATTTTTGGCTTTAAAAAAACTCGATCCAGCTGTGATTAGAGGGTGAGAGACTGTGTTGAACACACGGAAACAGGAATCACTGGGAATACAATCAACTGTTCAAGGAGCATCTCCTAAACGATGGTTGGTTTAACATTTAGTTTAGGATGATTCAGGGACAGATCCACCTATCACACTGCAAAAAAGCCAACTTGTATTTTTTAGCCTAAAACAGTGATTTAAGTTGGTAAAACTTGGAAATATAAATTACTGACATTTAGGGCAATAATGTAAGTTAGCACAACAAAGGAAGCCAGTTGTCTGCTCAAAAACAAGTTGGTGATTTGTTGTTACTTATATCTTTAAGTTGGGGTTCACAACAAGGGACAATAGTTCTGATAACTCTTATTTCTTTGTTGGGAAATGCTGAAAAGCGGTGAAATTCGGTCATTAGCGAAAGCTAGCGGCTAAGTGATGCTAGCGGCTAACTGATGCTAGCGGCTAGCTGCTAACTGACGCTAGCTAACTCACGCTCTGCTTCTTACAGCTACAAGAGTAGCCATTAGCGTATCAATGCTAACTCAAAAAAATATTTAGTTTAATTGTCAAACTTGAAATTTTATCGAAGTTTGTTGCCTTGAAATTTTGAGTTCACCCAACTTTTCTTTTTTTGCAGTGCAGTTCATTTTTTGCTTTTCTGCTCTGTGGTGAAGTTTTTTTCAGGCGCCGGGAGCAGAAACATCTCGGGCAGCAGAACCACAAAAGCAGCGAGCAAAACGCTTCACTCTCATTGAAACAATTACAAAAAGCCCCTTCAAGCTTCTAAAAGGCACTCTGTGTGATCGGGTTCCTACAAAACAATTTTGTTCCCAAAACCATTATTAATAATAATGATCTGTACTATAATAACATTTTGGCAGACACATTTAAAAACCAAGAGATCATTCTGTTCTTGTTGGAGCTGCCCTCAAAGTGTTACCAGTGAAAGGAACTTGGAGACCAAACAAGATTTTTGGAAAGAAGCTGCTTTTACAATATGCATGATAAAGATGTAAAACACATCAATTATTCAAAGCTAGACTTTTAGAGTGTGTCTGTGTGTGTGAAGGGGGAGGAGACATTCACACAGCAGCAAGAAACAAAGTGATTTTTCTGCCTGCAGGAAATAAATCAATACAAGAATAAAATATTTTGTTTGATACAGAAACTTTGTGCTATCGAATCCCTGTGAAGCAGAAAAGGTTTATTAATCATGCAGAACCCTGAAACCTGCAGGACCCATCATGCACTGCAACATATATGATGTTTTGTTACAATATTTTTGTTGTGGCATGTTTTCTTTTCATCTTCTATTATTTTCTATTCCAGTTTTTTATTCATTTTGATATATACCATTTCTAATGCTATAATAATAATAATAATAATGTGCAATTATCAGGTCTTGATGGCAACACTGTATCTGTTTATTCAGTTCTCAAGTCGACAAATACTTCACTTGATAAATCAATTATTTCTTGCCTGCCTCATTTCCCAGAGAGCAGGGAGAAAAACTCATCTTATATTACAGTGTTACACTCTGAATGTGCGTCTAATGGATGAGACAATAATACCAGTTATCAAACATTCCAAATCTACCTAATTTCCCTTTCGCTGCCTGGTGTTTTTTCCAGCCACAGTAATAAAATAGTTTCATTATGAGGAAGAGAGGAAGCTCCTCTCTGTCCTGCAGCATCGCTTCTAATGAGCGTCCACATGGAAACGCTGATTAATTAGTGGCTGCAGACGAGAGGTCAGCGGGTGTATGCTGCATGTGTGTGTGTGTGTGTGTGTGTGTGTGTGTGTGTGTGTGTGTGTATACAGTGTGTGAAATTTCTCTATTTGAAAACAGCACAATAGAGGGCAAAATCTGCTCTAGAGCAGTAGTTCTCAACCTTTTTGAGTCGCGACCCCCAATTTAACATGCATGTTGTCCATGACCAAAAAAAGTAAACAAATGACCAAAAAAGACACAACATGACCAGAAAAGACACAAAATGACCAAAAAAAGACACAAAATGACCAAAAAAGAAAAAAATGACCAAAAAAAGACACAAAATGACTAAAAAAAGACACCAAAAATGACCAAAAAGGAAACAAAATGACCAAAAAAGACACAAATTGACCACAAAATGACAAAAACAAGACACAAAATGATAAGAATAGACACAAAATAACAAAAAAAAGACACAAAATGACTAAAAAAAACACAAAATGACCAAAAAAAAGACATTAAGTGACCAAAAAGACTAAAACACATTAACACATGAACACTTTAACACAGTGGAGACAGAGCTGACTTCCAAAATGATTTGGCGACCCCCAGAAATCATCTCACGACCCCAATTGGGGTCCCGACCCCAAGGTTGAGAACAGCTGCTCTAGATGAATAAAATGTGAGTTGGTGGATCATTAGTGACACATACCTTCTCCCAGTGCACAATCTCCCAGGCACCATTCCTCAGTACTGTAGGGGGCAATGAGAGAAATGGAGGAAGTTAAAGTGAGTAGACAAGCCTTCTGCATGCAACAATACAGATCATCAGGTTTTTACTTGATGGTGTAAATGTAAATACTAATCTAAATCTAAATACAGTATGTGTTCTAGTAAAACATGCTGAATTTTTCATTCAAAAACCAGAAGAAGAAATGTTTTTTGAATACCTTGACATTCCTTTTTGTTGACAATGCTGTCGGCATTGTGACGTTTCTGTTAGGAAGAAAAGGAAACACATATTATTCTCTGAAAAGTCACAAACAAACAAGAGACTTCATATAAAGATCAACTACTCTGGATTACAACAAGAGCTGCAGCAGTAAGTGATGCTGCTGCAGTGAGAGAGAAAGTCAAAGTCTGAAGTTACAAGCTGAGGAAAGATTATACCTTAGCACTGGCTGCAGAGTGGATGTCAATATTCTCACTAGGACTACACAACCTTCTGCAATGCACACACTCATATTCTGCAGAAAAGCAGTTGAGTTGATCCTCACACGACAACTCTACTCCTTAAAGAATTGTCACTAATAATAATAATAATACATTTTTATTTGTAAAGCACTTTTCATTGTGAAAAGCACTCCCAAGGTGCTACAGAGTACAACAAGATTAAAAACAGGTTAAAAGGCCAAAGCACAATGATACATTTAATAAAAAGAAAGGTTTTTAGGCCTTTTTTAAAACTAGCACTTATTATTGATTGTCTTTATTTCGAACATGCAAGCAATAAAAAAACAAGTTTAAATATTAATAGATGAATAAATAAAAAAACAAAACAAAAAAGCAAAAAAAAAATGAAAAAAACAGACACTTTCTGCAAGCTCGAAAGGGGGTAGGAAGAAGTAAAAAAACGTATCTAGTTCTATTTTTGTCTTTATTGATTGTCTAATTAATTATTGATTATTAATTATTGATTGTCTATTACTGCACTAACTCTCTTATTGCACTATTCCTTGCTTGTTCCCCTTTTTTCCTGTAAGTCTGTAATGGATAAAAGCGTCTGCTAAATAAATGACTAAATGTAAATGAGTAATGCCTTCATCCAATCCTCCCTTTAGCACCAAGCCAGCATGGAGCATTCTGCACTGGTGCATCAATAAGAACCCTCTAGTGTTGTTGTTGTTGTTGTTATTGTTGATGCTCAACTCTTCCTGAACAGAATGCATATCCAAAAAATTCTTCAGCCAGCACTGAACATTTCTCAAAGCTGTTTGTGCATGAAGATCGATTGAGATGTTGCATAGAAACAGTGAACAAAAAAACACAGTGAGAGCAGTGTGCAGGCTTATTGAAATGACACTTTATCTTACAAACCATGTATTAATAGGGATGGGTACCGTTCACATTTGAACCGATACGGTACCGATACCCGGTACCTGGGAATCGGTATCGGTACTCAACGGTACCAATTTTCGGTACTTTTGCGTTTGAAAATATAAACTTTAAAAAATATATCAAAACAATATAAAATCCAGGATGAGCAGTGCTTTATTGTTGAGTGAACGTGCATTTTGTAACATGAAGGTTGGAGTGTCATCAAAGAATGCAGAGGAGCTCTCAGGTGGCAAAGCACGGAGGAGAAAAAACAAAAAAAGTGCACGTGTGATTTGTTGTGATGACGTCATAGCTGTGCGGCGGAGCACCGGTCAGACAGTATTGTGGGCGTGGCATGGTTGGAATAAACAAAGTTGAGTCGGGCTGCTCTGTGCACATATCGAGGATGACGCAGGAGTCTGAGGGATTTAATTTCAGCGAGGCAGTTTGGAGTAAAGTGGCAGATAATATTCCTGAGTTGAAGAGCGGAGTATTAGCGGAGGACCAGAGATGCAGCAGCTAGCTGCTAGCTGCTAATGACTAGTCTACAGAAGAATGGAGAGAGCAAACGGAGTAAGGAAGGTCCAATCTGGAGGCAGACGAAGGCCAAGCCCGGGTAGAGACATTGGAGAGATAGCAGCTGGCGGCTAGCAGGCCTAGAGCCAGCTGTTGGTCTCTGCTCCGCGGTGGAAGAGGGCAGCAGCTAGTGGCCGCGGTGAGCAGACAGGACCAGACGAGGAGGTAGATAAAAAAATAGTGCGATCGTCAGCACGCTTGTTAGTCAAGACGTCAAATGAAAACAGGTTGAAATCAATGATCAGTTTAAAGGTAACGCCGTTTAGGTACCGAAACATGGTACCGTTTGATTTTACATGAATCAGTACTCGGTAGTACCGACGGAATTCGGTCGGTACCTATAAAAGTACCGAATTCGGTACCCATCCCTATGTATTAATGACATGAAAATGAGAAATACTTGCCTAAAAGTACTGCGCATAAAACCAATTTATACTGGCAGCGATTTGCAACAGTTGCAACACTTGTTTAATAAAAGGTTGAAATAGATTTAAAGGAGAGGAGCAGATATTTCCCAAAGCCTCTGACTGTCTGAGGGAAGTTCTTCTATAGTCTAAGCTATTTTATAAAGTTTCTATTAATTGAGTGACTTTCAGTTCCCTCAGGCAAACAGCTATGCAGTGTAAACAGTATGTCTAGACCTTTTATTGTGAAAGGTAAAAACAGAAAGGGTGGATCTGGTATCAAGGCTGAAAGAGATCTAAAGTTTGCTGTCTTGGTTCAGACGACACAAACAATCAACAAGTCGACCACGTCTGTTCATGCAGAGGGATTTATTGCTGCTTTGATTTGCAAAAGCTCCAAAAAATCATCAATGTTAAAAAAAAAAATTTAAAAAAATTGCGTTTTGGGTTGCAAAATATCCATGTAAAAGTACTCATGACAAAAACAACAGTAAAAAAAAAAAAAAAAGACTAACGTGTGAATAATTCACACACAAAAAACTGTGTGAAGGCAAAAAACAAAAACAAAAACAAAAAAAAAAGATTTAATGATGACAATAATCTGCTGATGTTCAAACAATAAGCGACGAGCTCAATAGACCTTGTTGTGAGATGATCTACTCATTTATTAATTGGGATTAAAGCACTAAAATAAAGTTTGCTAATAAAAGCTTCTGCATCTAAGGAGTTATTTTCATAGAAAATAATGTTAAAATATATCAATCAAATACAAAAATGAAGTATGTAAGAATGACCATGACATTCACAGGAAATCTGAATAAATGTTTAACGCCATGTCTCCTTTTGTTGTGTGTATCTACTGTATATTTATATATAAATACTGCATATGAATGCAGTATGTGAGCACATCAAAGTACTAATCAGCAGTATTACTTCCTCATGTCTCTCTTGTCTGCTCAACAGTCATGCAATCAGCTGTGACTCCAGCAGCTGATTCCAAGGGACAGCTTGTCAACTAGCATCACGCTGAGTAATAATGTGTTGCTGAGTTCGTCTCATATAAATAATCTCCGTGTTTCACAACGTGGCTCCTTAAAGCAACATGTGATGCTCTTGATTAGAAGAAGAGGAACTATCCACTCTCGTCTTCTCTAATAATCTGTTTAATTTACGGTAAAATACCGGCAGCTGTGGTTGCCAGAATTTCACCGTAAAAAATACAGTGAGTGGATTGTCTATTCTAAAACTAATTTAGACTGAATAATTATTATTATTTTTAGGGTAATTGTGTCATTTATTCACACATCATGGTGTTTCTCCATAAATTTGTGTGAAAATGTTACATTTTTACAGCAAAACTGTGTGTTTCTTCCAGTTTATGACAGAAAAAGTAAAAGGTTTGTGCTATTCTTTGATTTACGGTAATTAATGGTGTCTAATACGTTGATGTACAATTTTTCATTTTACGCCCCATTTCTGATGTATTTGACAGTGTTTTACTGTTATTTCTACAAAACATTTTTTACAGTGTAGCTCCTTAAAGCAACATGTGATTAGAAGAAGAGGAACTATCCATCTCGTCTTCTCTAATAATCTGTTTACTTTCAACATCTATCCTCATTTAGTTTAATTCTAATTCAATTCAAAGTTAATTTAGGTAATTTGGCACACTGTTCTGTCCTGTACAGTAAATGTCAGCAGGAGAAAAAACTAAAAACCCTTTTCATGCATCTGAAGGTGAAATGTGCTGCATCAATACTCTGCTAGCTGCTATTGACGCTAATGCTATTCACTCTCCTTGGCCAGATTCCTCCAATGACCTGCGGACTCATTTTAACAACCTTGCAGTTTAAAAAAAAAAGCATCTGCCTAATGCTACAGCTGCTATCATCCAATTATATCAAAGCTTATATTATATAGTCCCCCTGAGTAACAATTTTAAGCACCAATTAAAATAAATCTGCTCTAAAGGCTTTGTTTTCTCTTGCACTTTCCTTCTTTTAAGTCTCTGATTTTAAACTCTATTTGTTTCTCTTCTCCTCTCTGCTGTCCACTACCTCAGTAGTTCTCAACCTTTTTGAGTCGCGACCCCCAATTTAACATGTATGTTGTCCGCGACCCCCGCTCAACCAAAAAAATAAAACAGAATTACCAAAAATGACACAAAATGATAGAAGAAAACTAATATACTTAAAAAAAGACACAAAATGACCAAAAAGGACACAGAATTACAAAAAAAATGACACTAAATTACTAAAAAAGACACAAAATTATTTAAAAAAGACACAAAATGACCAAAAAAAGACACAGAATTACCAAAAAAATGACACTAAATTACTAAAAAAGACACAAAATTATTTAAAAAAGACACAAAATTACCAAAAAAAGACACAGAATGACCAAAAAAGACACAGAATTACCAAAAAAAATGACACTAAATTACTAAAAAAGACACACAATTATTTAAAAAAGACACAAAATTACCAAAAAAGACACAGAATGACCAAAAAAGACACAGAATTACCAAAAAAATGACACTAAATTACTAAAAAAGACACAAAATTATTTAAAAAAGACACAAAAATACCAAAAAAAGACACAGAATTACCAAAAAAGACACAGAATTACCAAAAAAATGACACTAAATTACTAAAAAAGACACAAAATTATTTTAAAAAGACACAAAATTACCAAAAAAAGACAGAATGACCAAAAAAGACACAGAATCACCAAAAAAATGACACTAAATTACTAAAAAAGACACAAAATTATTTAGAAAAGACACAGAATTACCAAAAAAGACACAAAATGGCCCAAAAAAGAAACAAAATGTCCAAAAAAAGACACAAATTGACCACAAAATGACCAAAAAAAGACATTAAATGACCAAAGAAGACAGAGCTGACTTCCAAAATGATTTGGCGACCCCCAGAAATCATCTCGCGACCCAAATTGGGGTCCCGACCCCAAGGTTGAGAATGGCTGCACTACCTGACCTTATTTTCAAGCTCCAGTTAAATCTAATGTGTTTTAAATCCCTGAAACATGTTGTAGTTTCTAATGTGCTGAGCAGCCAAAAAGTCCAAAAAAAATGGTTCCCAAATGAAATTTTGAGTTTTTGACCTTCTAATGTGTATCAAATGGCCAAATTGCCCATCTTGCTCAGTCGTTGGACCATTTCCCCTTAGTTTTTTTGTAAGTAGACAATCAAGATGAGGAAATTAAGTTTCTGGATCTAGAGTCTAGAGTCAGAGCAAGTATATAGTGGAGGCTCAGTGGCTTTATTATGTATATATATGAATGCAAAATACCAACTGGAACATTTAAAAGTGATATTGATTGAATATTTATGTCGGCTTTAAAAAAAACCACACAAATAATGCTTAATTTCACCTTAAAAGTTGGTATTTTGCATATATATATAAGACACTGAGCCTCCACTATATCCTTGCTCTGACCCTAGACTATAGATCCAGAAACTTAATTTCCTCATCTTTGATTGCCTACTTACAAAAAAACTAAGGGGAAATGGTCCAACGACTGAGCAAGATGGGCAATTTGGCCGCCATATTGATATGCAAATGAGAGTCAAAAACTAAAAATTTCGCTTGGGAACCATTTTTTTTGGATTCAGCACCCTTGAAATAAGTAAAGTAGGCCGGTTCCTGACTTGTACCCATAAATGCTCCTCACTTTCACTTTTTGGACAATTCCGTCTAGACCAGCTATTCTCAACCTTGGGGTCGGGACCCCAATTGGGGTCGCGAGATGATTTCTGGGGGTCGCCAAATAATTTGTTTTAGTCTTTTTGGTCACTTAATGTCTTTTTGTGTTCATTTTGTGTCTTTTTAGGTCATTTTGTGTCTTTTTTTGATCATTTTGTGGTCAATTTGTGTCTTTTTTGGTAATTTGGTTTCCTTTTTTTGGTCATTTTGTGTCTTTTTTTGGTCATTTTGTGTCTTTTCTGGTCATTTTGTGTCTTTTTTGATCATTTTGTGGTCAATTTGTGTCTTTTTTGGTAATTTGGTTTCCTTTTTTTGGTCATTTTGTGTCTTTTTTGGTCATTTTGTGTCTTTTTTTGGTCCTTTTGTTTCTTTTTTGATCATTTTGTGGTCAATTTGTGTCTTTTTTGGTCATTTTGTTTACTTTTTTTGGTCATTTTGTTTCTTTTTGTGGTCATTTTGTTTCTTTTTTGGGTGATCTTAACTGTGCGTGTGAGATTGTGTTCAGTGAGTGGGGGTCACAGACAACATGCATGTTAAATTGGGGGTCGCGACTCAAAAAGGTTGAGAATAGCTGGTCTAGACTATTGTGGCTCTACACACATTCATCTATTCATAAACATATAGTTTAGTTTAGGAGTGTATTTATATACATTACTCCCCAACTTTTCCTGATTTCCCCTCTCCCATATTCTCTCTCCGGCCTGGAGAAGAGGAGGCGTCCTGTATTTAGATGATGTGTGTAATCACAGTAGAGGCGGTAGAGGGCGAGTATGCAGAGGTGATCCATAAATACTGCAGTATCAGGCCTCCAAAGACTTCACACAGAAAAAAACTGAAAGCAGCAAAAGATAAAAGGGAAGAGCATCTGCAATGTTACCTTGATTAACCTGCTAATATGCTCCAGCTAATGTGATGCAGCAGCAGGGAGGCTAACCACGCAGCAGCTTTACACTGTTTTCATCTCAGTTAGTTTATAACTGGTTATGAAACAGTTTCAGTTTAATACTGATGCATTTATATCATCAACATAAGCAAACAAGAAGACAGGCTATTCCTATACACTTATTCTTCATAGCTGTCAGACTGGAAGAGCCTTTGTTTATATCTTCCTACACTGTAAAAAATGTCTGTAGATTTTACGGTGAAAAACTGGTAAACCATGACAGTAAAAGAAGTAAAATGATAAATGGGTTAATTCAGTAAAAATGAAACACTGTAAATCAGCTACATTTTTTTTTACCTTTTTTGTCCAAAGGACAAAAAAAAGCTAAAAAAAAAAAAGCTAAAAAAAAGAGGCAGAGATAGAGCACAGGCAAAAAAACAGGTATTTAATGTGTCTATTTTATTTATAATATACATGCAGGATGTGGTCCCTGGAGGTTTAAGTGGCGGTTGACTGGATGCAACTAGCTAAAACATTAACATTTTATGCTGGCCTTGCTTTGCTTTCTGCTGGCCTTTTACCCAGATTTATCTTTTTTATTATCATTATGAAGACGTAACATTACAAGGGAATGCTGATAACTTTAGCCTTCTCCACAAAATAACTGCTGCAGAGCATCCAAATCTTTAAGATGTACTTTCACGTGTAGCCTTGAACGGCACTTCCCCTTTATTTTGTTTTAACTTCGTCATATTACAGTTATCACTCGTACATAGCCACAATTATATTGCTATGAATCCTGCTAAGAGCTGTGTTTAAAAGAGAATAGCATGAAAATAGTTGTGTTTTTCTTTCTCTTTCTTCCAAAACAGATGCTCCATAACCAGATTCAGGTCTTCTGGTGCTGATGAAACTCTAATTATGTCCACAGCAGCACAAAATCAACACAAAATCAACACAAAAGAAGAATTCCGGTAACGCTTTATATTAAGGTCCTTGTAATAACCATTAATTAACAAGTAATAAGGCCCTTGTAAGTCCTTACAAGATGCTTATTAACATTATTGTGTGTTTATAAGCTTATATAAGTGTTAATAATGGCATTACAAACACCCATGACCCACCCATTATGTCTTTGCTATGCCTTTATTAATCTTAATTTGTTTGCTTATTGATATTAAAATATACTTTATTGCTCATCTATTATAAGTTAACTATAAGTTAACTATGCTTTTTTAGTGAGAACAATGCCTTATTACTTGTTAATTAATGGTTATTAAGGACCTTATTATAAAGCGTTACCAGAATTCCTTTTAGTTGCTTTAAACGTGCACTGTAAAAAATGTCTGTAGATTCTACGGTGAAAAACAGCTAAACCATGACAGCAAAAGACCGTAAAATGATAAATGGGTTAATTCAGTAAAAATGAAACACTGTAAATGTATTTATCAGCTACAACAGTATTTTTTTTCTACAGTTAAAAAAAACAACACTGTAATTTTTGCATTTATCTTTTGTAAAAAATACTTTTTTCTAACTGTTAAATATACTAAACACCATATCTCTAACAAAAATATACTGTCATTTTTAATGGTAAAATCTTTAATTTATGCAGAATTTATGAAGTCTTTTCTTGTCAATTATATGGCAAAACAGTGTTTCTTTTGATGGAAAAACTTTTTATTTATACAATAAAATATGGAATAAAATGGCAATCTTAAACGTGAAATCAACAGTGCAAATATCTTTTTACTGTGATATTTTAAAAAGTTCTACCGTATTTATTACAGTAATGTCGTTTTTACCGTAAAAACAACAGATTTTTTTTACAGTGTGGTACTGTCTAAAAGTGCACCACACACTCTTTTGAGTCACAGTATTACATTTCAGTTTATAACATTAAATAGAAGCAGTGCGACCAGCAGCCTGCTGCAGCACGAGGTAAGATGTGTACAGTGTGTGTCCATAGTGCATGATTCAATGATTCAATGATTCAATGATTCATGAAGTCGGGTGGATGTTGCCCTGTCAGGTCAACTAGTGAGGGACAGCGCTGCTCAGGGAACAGACGTGTTCAGGTGACCTTCAGCCATAAAGACAGAGTCATCACCACTCTGTTCCATGTTCCTCACAACAAGCCAGAGAGAAAGTGCTGCGCTGGTCCTCCAGCAGCAGATAGAGTTTATAGTATAGAGTCACTGTCCACTGGGAGCTGCAGGGAGGATCGCATTGCAGGTCACTGCAACACAACACAGTACAATGCTACATCCCACTGAGTTCACACGGGCCGAGTGGATTACTGAAGCATAGAAACAAACCTTTAACTTCCCAGCAAACATGAACTCATACAATATCCAAACAATATACTGACATTAATCCCACAGTTTCTTTCTTATGGTTTATTGAAAACCTTTCGTTTGAGCATTACAAACTAGGGATGGGTACCAAATTCGGTACTTTTATAGGTACCGACCGAATTCCGTCTGTACTACCCAGTACCGATTCATGTAAAATCAAACGGTACCATGTTTCGGTTCCTAAACGGCGTTAACTTTAAACTGATCATTGATTTCAACCTGTTTTCATTTAACGTCTTTGATTAACAAGCGTGCTGGCAATCGCACCATTTTTTATTTTTTTATTTTCCTCCTCGTCTGGTCCTGTCTGCTCACCGCGGCCACTAGCTGCTGCCCTCTTCCACCGCGGCGCAGAGACGAACAGCCCGGCTCTAGGCCTGCTAGCCGCCAGCTGCTATCTCTCCAATGTCTCTACCCGGGCTTGGCCTTCGTCTGCCTCCAGATTGGACCTTCCTTACTCCGTTTGCTCTCTCCATTCTTCTGTAGACCAGTCATTAGCAGCTAGCAGCTAGCTGCTGCATCTCTGGTCCTCCGCTAATACTCCGCTCTTCAACTCAGGAATATTACCACTTTATTACCACTTTACTCCAAACTGCCTCGCTGAAATTAAATCCCTCGGACTCCTGCGTCATCCTCGATATGTGCACAGAGCAGCCCGACTCAACTTTGTTTATTCCAACCATGCCACGCCCACAATACTGTCTGACCGGTGCTGCGCCGCACAGCTACGACGTCATCACAACAAATCACACGTGCACTTGCAACCTTTTTTTTTTTTTTCTCCTCCGTGCTTTGCCACCTGAGAGCTCCTCTGCATTCTTTGATAACGCTGCTACCTTCATGTTACAAAATGCACGTTCACTCAACAATAAAGCACTGCTCATCCTGGATTTTATATTGTTTTGATATATTTTTTAAAGTTTATATTTTGAGAAATAAATATGTTGAATTGAAAAAAAAATAGATTTTATTATTAAACAAATTAACATTTATTACCACATAAACAAACGCAAAAGTACCGAAAATCGGTACTGTTGAGTACCGGTACCGATTCCCAGGTACCGGGTATCGGTACCGTATCGGTTCAAATGTGAAAGGTACCCATCCCTATTACAAACAATAAACTGCAGCAATCCAAAATAATAATAATTATGAGCACGTTCAAAAACTAGTGTGCTCTCCTCGTCTCCATAATCTTAATTAAAGCAAAGTAAGCAATTATGACGTTACACACGTCTCAGCCAATAAGAAGAGTGCAATTCCTACCAACCAATAGGCATTCCTACAACCTCAATAAAGAACTATAAACTTAAGAAATACAAATCTGAATTATTTATCAGCTTCTCTACAATGTACAAAATGGCTCTAACACATATCTTGAAGCCTTTAACTTCCCAGCAAACATGAATTCAAACTAGAAAATTTCTAAAGAAATTTTGATTGTGTGCTTGCCTCTGGACCGTGACTCTCGTGGCTTATCAAAAGGGGCAGGGATTAAACAGGGACTTCCTGCTGAGTACACTGACACCTCATACAAGTCTCTAGGACAAACGGTTCACTAGTTAGTAAAAGGGGGCGTGGCTAATCAAAAGGGGGGGGGTAATCAATCACCAGTTAAACAAGGACTCTATGCCGAGTAATCTGACACCTTATACAAGTTTCTAGGACAAACGGTTCATTGGTTATGAAAGGGGGCGTGGCTAATCAAAAAGGGCGGGAATTTATGAAATATTGTTATGTATAAGTGGTCAGTGATGAACCATCATCATGCTTGACAAGTTTGAGGAAGATTGGACAATGTATGGTCAAGTTATAAGGTCTCATGTTTTATGAAGTCTGTTTACTTAGAGTAAACTGACAGTTATCAGTTAGAATGTCTGTGTTGGAGGAGGGAGGGGGGAGGGGGGGGGGGGGGCTTTGGTAGCTAAGCAACCCGGTGGCCAGGTGGGGTCGACCAATCAGAGCAGAGCAATCAACGGAATGTTCCGGAAGAGTGGCCAGAGGTTGAAAAACTGAAATTTCTGGCCTCGAACAGAAAGCATTTTCGGCAAAACCATAATACCTATCATTGATCCGACTTCACTTTGAGCGTCCTGAGTTCTTCCTGAACATCTCCATATGTTTTTTTTTTAAGAAAAATGAAAAAATAGCTTTGTTAGAGCGATTTTAAAAAACTGTTAAATTTTTTTTTTGAGAAATCTTCCTTCATTTTTAATATGGGAGCCGATGCGGCAGTTGGTGCATTTTGTTTGAGCATCTGTGCGTCCTGCGCCCAAACTATAACTCTGACAGCTTTACCAGAAGATTGTGAGTGAGAGGACAAATTTTCCTACGTTTCTATGTATAAATTATTTCTGTAGAGTGAAATTTGCGGCCTGGAGCGCAGTTTTCAAATTTATTTTTTGACAATTCTTTCTCTCCCTCTACACTCTGTTTGATGACTTCCCCACTCTAGACTCTCCATAGGGTTACATTGGGGGGATTTTTTGACGTGTTTTTGCCCAATAATTTGAAAACCGTATGTCGAAACCCTTAGAAAAGTCATAGCACACTTGTCATGGGCGAGCCGGTCGATTTGATACCTTTTTTGTGTATGTGCGGCCAAAACTCTGGGAGGAGTAGTCGACCGAAAAATGACACGGAAGAAACGGAAGATTAAAAACTAGAAAATTTCTAAAGAAATTTTGATTGTGTGCTTGCCTCTGGACCGTGACTCGTGGCTTATCAAAAGGGGCAGGGATTAAACAGGGACTTTCTGCTGAGTGCACTGACACCTCGTACAAGTCTCTAGGACAAACGGTTCACTAGTTAGTAAAAGGGGGCGTGGCTAATAAAAAGGGGCGGGGTTATCAATCACCAGTTAAACAGGGACTCTATGCCGAGTAATCTGACACCTTACACAAGTTTCTAGGACAAACGGTTCATTGGTTATGAAAGGGGGCGTGGCTAATCAAAAAGGGCGGGAATTTATGAAATATTGTTATGAATAAGTGGTCAGTGATGAACCATCATCATGCTTGACAAGTTTGAGGAAGATTGGACAATGTATGGTCAAGTTATAAAGTCTCATGTTTAATGAAGTCTGTTCACTTAGAGTAAACTGACAGTTATCAGTTAGAATGTCTGTGTTGGAGGAGGGAGGGGGGAGGGGGGAGGCTTTGGTAGCTAAGCAACCACGTGGCCAGGTGGAGTCGACCAATAAGAGCAGAGCAATCAACTGAAATTAACTGATGATGGAGACAGTTCCACAGACAGAGGTGGACAAACTGAAAATTCTGGCCTCGAACAGAAAGCATTTTTGGCAAAACCATAATACCTATCATTGATCCGACTTCACTTTGAGCGTCCTGAGTTCTTCCTCAACGTCTACATATTTTTTTTTTTAAGAAAAATGGAAAAAATAGCTTTGTTAGAGCGATTTAAAAAAACGGTTAAATTTTTTTTTTTGAGAAATCTTCCTGCATTTTTAATATTGGAGCCAATGAGGCAGTTGGTGCATTTTGTTCGTGCATCTGTGCGTCCTGCGCCAAAACTATAACTCTGACAGCTTTACCAGAGGATTGTGAGTGAGAGGACAAATTTTCCTACGTTTCTATGTATAAATTATTTCTGTAGAGTGAAATTTGCGGCCTGGAGCACAGTTTTCAAATTTATTTTTTGACAATTCCTTCTCTCCCTCTACACTCTGTTTGATGACATCACCGCTCTAGACTCTCCATAGGGTTACATTGGGGGGATTTTTTGACGTGCTTTTGCCCAATAATTTGAAAACCGTTTGTCGAAACCCTTAGAAAAGTCATAGCACACCTGTCATGGGCGAGCCGGTCGATTTGATACCTTTTTTGTGTATGTGCGAGCAAAACTCTGGGAGGAGTAGTCGACCGAAAAAAACACGGAAGAAACGGAAGAATAAAAATAAGACTAGAAACAAAATTCCAGGGAAATTTTGGAGTGCCACGGGGCTACTGCCGGATGATTCTTGTGGTTTAAATCAGCAGTTAAACAGGGACTCTGTCCTGAGTTCACAGACACCTCATACAAGTTTGTAGGACAAACGGTTCAGTAGTTAGTAAAAAGGGGCGTGGCTACTCAAAGGGGGCGTGGCTTTAATCACCATTCACACAGGGACTCTGTCCTGAGTTCACAGACACCTCATACGAGTCTGTACGACAAACGGTTCACAAGTTAGTAAAAAGGGGCGTGGCTACTCAAGGGGGCGTGCCTTCAATCACCAGTAAAACAGGGGCTCCATCCTGAGTTCACAGACACCTCATACAAGTCTGTAGCACAAACGGTTCACTAGTTAGTAAAAAGGGGCGTGGCTACTAAAAAGGGGCGTGGCTTCAATCACCAGTAAAACAGGGGCTCTGTCCTGAGTTCACAGACATCTCATACAAGTCTGTAGGACAAACGGTTCACAAGTTAGTAAAAGGGGGCGTGGTTACTCAATGGGGGCGTGGCTTCAATCAGCAATTAAACAGGGACTCTGTCCTGAGTTCACAGACACTTCATACAAGTCTGTAGGACAAACGGTTCATTAGTTAGTAAAAGGGGGCGTGGCTAATCAAAAGGGGCGGGAATTTATGAAATATTGTTATGAAGACAATCAGTGATGAGCCATCATCAAGTATGACAAGTTTGAGGCAGATTGGACAATGTATAGTCAAGTTAAAAGAGTTAACTGTTTTCAGTTAAAATGTCTGTGTTGGAGGAGGAGAGAGGGAGGGGGGGAAGCTTTGGTAGCTAAGCAACCACGTGGCCAGGTGGAGTCGACCAATCAGAGCAGAGCAATCAACAGAAACTAACTGTCACTGACAATGCTTTGCTAAAGTGAGCAGCCAGAGGTGGACAAACTGAAAATTCTGGCCTCGAACAGAAAGCATTTTCGGCAAAACCATAATACCTATCACTGATCCGACTTCACTTTGAGCGTCCTGAGTTCTTCCTGAACATCTACATATATTTTTTTTTAAGAAAAATGAAAAAATAGCTTTGTTAGAGCGATCTAAAAAAACTCTTAAATCTGATTATTTCAAAAATCCGCCTGTGTTTTTAATATGGGACTCAATGGGGCAGTTGTTGCGTTTTGGTGGCACTTCTCTGTGTCCTGCGCCCAAACTAAAACTCTGACAGCTTTACCAGAGGATTGTGAGTGAGACCACAAATTTTCCTACGTTTCTATGTATAAATTATTTCTGTAGAGTGAAATTTGCGGCCTGGAGCGCAGTTTTCAAATTTATTTTGTGACAACTCCTTCTCTGCCTCTACACTCTGCTTGATGACATCACCAGTCTAGATTCTGAACATTCCGCGCAATACACACACATGGGAAAATCGCCGTCCCCATTAGTTTGGAAAAATGGAAATGTTTTCGCACTTCGTGCGAAAACTATACGTGCAATTGCTCTGAAATTTCACAGGACTAGAGTTAAATTCAGGCCCTACAACTTTCTAAATCGGTTCGGAATTTTACGAGCAACGGTTTGCGAATGGTGAGGCCCCAAAGTTTGCGCAATGCGTTCCGGATGGGCCGAAAAGTGCACGTTTGTGCACGTTGTGCGAAAACGTGCACGCCGATCGCTAATAAAAGTCATTCCACACGATTCCCGATTAGGGCGCAACTTTTGACGTTTTAACTTTTTGCGATTTCTCAAAGCTGTGGGACTAGTTACGCGCCAAAGTTTTTACGGAAGAATAATCTATAACTAGAAAATTTCTAAAGAAATTTTGATTGTGTGCTTGCCTCTGGACCATCATTCTCGTGGCTCAAATCAACAGTCAAACAGTGACTCTGTCCTGAGTTCACAGATACCTCATACAAGTCTGTAGGACAAACGGTTCACAAGTTAGTAAAAGGGGGCGTGGTCACTCAAAGGGGGCGTGGCTTGAATCAGCAGTTAAACAGGGACTCTGTCCTGAGTTCACAGACACCTCATACAAGTATCTAGGACAAACGGTTCATTAGTTATGAAAGGGGGCGTGGCTAATCAAAAGGGGCGGAGTTATTAATCACCAGTTGAACAGGGACTTCATGCCGAGTAATCTGACATCTTATACAAGTTTCTAGGACAAACGGTTCATTAGTTATGAAAGGGGGCGTGGCTAATCAAAAAGGGCGGGAATTTATGAAACATTATTATGTATAAGTGGTCAGTGATGAACCATCATCATGCTTGGCAAGTTTGAGGAAGATTGGACAATGTATGGTCAAGTTATAAGGTCTCATGTTTTATGAAGTCTGTTCACTTAGAGTAAACTGACAGTTATCAGTTAGAATGTCTGTGTTGGAGGAGGGAGGGGGGAGGGGGGAAGCTTTGGTAGCTAAGCAACCAGGTGGCCAGGTGGAGTCGACCAATAAGAGCAGAGCAATCAACTGAAATTAACTGAAATTAACAGACAGAGGTCGACAAACTGAAAATTCTGGCCTTGAACAGAAAGCATTTTTGGCAAAACCATAATAGCTATCATTGATCCGACTTCACTTTGAGCGTCCTGAGTTCTTCCTGAACGTCTACATATATTTTTTTTAAAGAAAGATGAAAAAATAGCTTTGTTAGAGCGATTTTAAAAAACTGTAAAAAAAAATTTTGGGGAGAAATCTTCCTGCATTTTTAATATGGGAGCCAATGAGGCAGTTGATGTGTTTTGTTTGTGCATCTGTGCATCCTGCGCCCAAACTATAACTCTGACAGCTTTACCAGAGGATTGTGAGTGAGAGGACAAATTTTCCTACGTTTCTATGTATAAATTATTTCTGTAGAGTGAAATTTGCGGCCTGGAGCACAGTTTTCAAATTTATTTTTTGACAATTCGTTCTCTCCCTCTACACTCTGTTTGATGACTTCTCCACTCTAGACTCTCCATAGGGTTACATTGGGGGGATTTTTTGACGTGTTTTTTCCCAATAATTTGAAAACCGTTTGTCGAAACCCTTATAAAAGTCATAGCACACTTGTCATGGGCGAGCCGGTCGATTTGATACCTTTTTTGTGTATGTGCGACCAAAACTCTGGGAGGAGTAGTCGACCGAAAAATGACACGGAAGAAACGGAAGAATAATAATAAAAAGAAGTAGAAATAAGCCCGGTGAATAGTAGTTAGTGTGCTTTGCAAGCAAGCACACAAAATAAATAATAAACATGAGCAATAATAAGAGATGCCTCGTGCGAAGCACGAGGCACTCATCCTCACTGCTTGCAGTGAAGATGAGTGCCTCGCTGCTCAGCCGTGGCACTAAATAGACCCGGTGAATAGTAGTTAGTGTGCTTTTGCAAGCAAGCACACAAAATAACTAGAAAATTTCTAAAGAAATTTTGATTGTGTGCTTGCCTCTGGACCGTCATTCTCGTGGCTCAAATCAACAGTCAAACTGGGACTCTGTCCTGAGTTCACAGACACCTCATACAAGTCTGTAGGACAAACGGTTCACAAGTTAGTAAAAGGGGGCGTGGTCACTCAACGGGGGCGTGGCTTGAATCAGCAGTTAAAAAGGGACTCTGTCCTGAGTTCACAGACACCTCATACAAGTATCTAGGAGAAACGGTTCATTAGTTATGAAAGGGGGCGTGGCTAATCAAAAGGGGCGGGGTTATCAACCACCAGTTAGCTTTGGTAGCTAAGCAACCACGTGGCCAGCTGGAGTCGACCAATAAGAGCAGAGCAATCAACTGAAATGAAATGCTGTTGGAGACAGTTCCGCAGACAGAGGTGGACAAACTGAAAATTCTGGCCTCGAACAGAAAGCATTTTTGGCAAAACCATAATACCTATCATTTATCCGACTTCACTTTGAGCGTCCTGAGTTCTTCCTCAACGTCTACATATATTTTTTTTTAAGAAAAATGAAAAAATAGCTTTGTTAGAGCGATTTAAAAAAACTCTTAAATCAGATTTTTTCAAAAATGCTCGTGTGATTTTAATATGGGACACAATGGGGCAGTTGGTCCGTTTTGGTGGCACTTCTCTGTGTCCTCCGCCCAAACTATAACTCTGACAGCTTTACCAGAGGATTGTGAGTGAGAAGACAAATTTTCCTACGTTTCTATGTATAAATTATTTCTGTAGAGTGGAATTTGCGGCCTGGAGTGCAGTTTTCAAATTTATTTTTTGACAATTCGTTCTCTCCCTCTACACTCTGTTTGATGACATCACCCACTCTAGACTCTCCATAGGGTTACATTGGGGGGATTTTTTGACGTGTTTTTGCCCAATAATTTGAAAACCGTTTGTCGAAACTCTTATAAAAGTCATAGCACACTTGTCATGGGCGAGCCGGTCGGTTTGATACCTTTTTTGTGTATGTGCGACCAAAACTCTGGGAGGAGTAGTCGACCGAAAAATGACACGGAAGAAACGGAAGAATAACTAGAAAATTTCTAAAGAAATTTTGATTGTGTGCTTGCCTCTGGACCATCATTCTCGTGGCTCAAATCAACAGTCAAACAGTGACTCTGTCCTGAGTTCACAGATACCTCATACAAGTCTGTGGGACAAACGGTTCACAAGTTAGTAAAAGGGGGCGTGGTCACTCAAAGGGGGCGTGGCTTGAATCAGCAGTTAAACAGGGACTCTGTCCTAAGTTCACAGACACCTCATACAAGTCTCTAGGACAAACGGTTCATTAGTTATGAAAGGGGGCGTGGCTAATCAAAAGGGGCGGGGCTATCAATCACCAGTTAAACAGCGACTTCATGCCGAGTAATCTGACACCTTGTATAAGTTTCTAGGACAAACGGTTCATTAGTTATGAAAGGGGGCGTGGCTAATCAAAAAGGGCGGGAATTTATGAAACATTATTATGTATAAGTGGTCAGTGATGAACCATCATCATGCTTGGCAAGTTTGAGGAAGATTGGACAATGTATGGTCAAGTTATTAGGTCTGTTCACTTAGAGTAAACTGACAGTTATCAGTTAAAATGTCTGTGTTGGAGGAGGGGGGGGGGAGGCTTTGGTAGCTAAGCAACCAGGTGGCCAGGTGGAGTCGACCAATAAGAGCAGAGCAATCAACTGAAATTAACTGACAGTTCCATCACAGTGAGCAGACAGAGGTCGACAAACTGAAAATTCTGGCCTCGAACAGAAAGCATTTTTGGCAAAACCATAATACCTATCATTGATCCGACTTCACTTTGAGCGTCCTGAGTTCTTCCTGAACGTCTACATATATTTTTTTTAAAGAAAGATGAAAAAATAGCTTTGTTAGAGCGATTTTAAAAAACTGTAAAAAAAATTTGGGGGAGAAATCTTCCTGCATTTTTAATATGGGAGCCAATGAGGCAGTTGATGTGTTTTGTTTGTGCATCTGTGCGTCCTGCGCCCAAACTATAACTCTGACAGCTTTACCAGAGGATTGTGAGTGAGAGGACAAATTTTCCTCCGTTTCTATGTATAAATTATTTCTGTAGAATGAAATTTGCGGCCTGGAGCGCAGTTTTCAAATGTATTTTTTGACAATTCGTTCTCTCCCTCTACACTCTGTTTGATGGCATCACCACTCTAGACTCTCCATAGGGTTACATTGGGGGGATTTTTTGACGTGTTTTTGCCCAATAATTTGAAAACCGTTTGTCGAAACCCTTATAAAAGTCATAGCACACTTGTCATGGGCAAGCCGGTCGGTTTGATACCTTTTTTGTGTATGTGCGACCAAAACTCTGGGAGGAGTAGTCGACCGAAAAAACACCACGGAAGAAACGGAAGAAAAAGAAAAATAAAAACTAGAAAATTTCTAAAGAAATTTTGATTGTGTGCTTGCCTCTGGACCATCATTCTCGTGGCTCAAATCAACAGTCAAACAGGGACTCTGTCCTGAGTTCACAGACACCTCATACAAGTCTGTAGGACAAACGGTTCACATGTTAGTAAAAGGGGGCGTGGTCACTCAAAGGGGGCGTGGCTTGAATCAGCAGTTAAACAGGGACTCTGTCCTGAGTTCACAGACACCTCATACAAGTCTCTAGGACAAACGGTTCATAAGTTATGAAAGGGGGCGTGGCTAATCAAAAGGGGCGGGGTTATCAATCACCAGTTAAACAGGGACTTCATGCCGAGTAATCAGACACCTTATACAAGTTTCTAGGACAAACGGTTCATTAGTTATGAAAGGGGGCGTGGCTAATCAAAAAGGGCGGGAATTTATGAAACATTATAATGTATAAGTGGTCAGTGATGAACCATCATCATGCTTGGCAAGTTTGAGGAAGATTGGACAATGTATGGTCAAGTTATTAGGTCTGTTCACTTAGAGTAAACTGACAGTTATCAGTTAAAATGTCTGTGTTGGAGGAGGGGGGGGGGAGGCTTTTGTAGCTAAGCAACCAGGTGGCCAGGTGGAGTCGACCAATAAGAGCAGAGCAATCAACTGAAATTAACTGACAATTCCGTCACAGTGAGCAGACAGAGGTCGACAAACTGAAAATTCTGGCCTCGAACAGAAAGCATTTTTGGCAAAACCATAATACCTATCATTGATCCGACTTCACTTTGAGCGTCCTGAGTTCTTCCTGAACGTTTACATATATTTTTTTTAAAGAAAGGTGAAAAAATAGCTTTGTTAGAGCGATTTAAAAAAACTGTAAAAAAAATTTTGGGGAGAAATCTTCCTGCATTTTTAATATGGGAGCCAATGAGGCAGTTGATGTGTTTTGTTTGTGCATCTGTGCGTCCTGCGCCAAAACTATAACTCTGACAGCTTTACCAGAGGATTGTGAGTGAGAGGACAAATTTTCCTACGTTTCTATGTATAAATTATTTCTGTAGAGTGAAATTTGCAGCCTGGAGCGCAGTTTTAAAATGTATTTTTTGACAATTTGTTCTCTCCCTCTACACTCTGTTTGATGACATCACCGCTCTAGACTCTCCATAGGGTTACATTGGGGGGATTTTTTGACGTGTTTTTGCCCAATAATTTGAAAACCGTTTGTCGAAATCCTTATAAAAGTCATAGCACACTTGTCATGGGCGAGCCGGTCGATTTGATACCTTTTTTGTGTATGTGCGGCCAAAACTGTGGGAGGAGTAGTCGACCGAAAAAACACCACGGAAGAAACGGAAGAATAAAAATAAGCCCGGTGAAGAGTAGTTAGTGTGCTTTTGCAAGCACACAAAATAAGCCCGGTGAATAGTAGTTAGTGTGCTTTTGCAAGCAAGCACACAAAATAAAAATAGTCCCGGTGAATAGTAGTTAGTGTGCTTTTGCAAGCAAGCACACAAAATAAAAATAGTCCCGGTGAATAGTAGTTAGTGTGCTTTTGCAAGCAAGCACACAAAACAATATCCAAACAATATAATACTGACATTAAACTTTCATACTAATAAATTGCATTTCCTTATTTTACAGCATGTGTTTAAGGGTCCACACTGTAAAAAAATGTCTGTAGATTTTACGGTGAAAAAACTGCTAAACCATGACAGTAAAAGACGTAAAATGATAAATGAGTTAATTCAGTTTCAGTAACAATGAAACACCCTAAATGTATATATCAGCCAAAACACTATTTTTTCCTTTTTTTTAAAAAAAAATACATTACTTCACTGTAAAATACACTGGCACAGTGAATATAAAAAATATACTAACATATTTACAAGCCATCACTGTAATTTTTAGCATTTATTTTTTGTAAAAACACATTTTCTCACTGTTAAATGTACTAAACACCATATCTCTAACAAAAATATACTGTAATATTTATTGGTAAAATCTTTAATCTATGCAGCATTTATAAAATATCTGCCATATGACAAACAGCGTTTCTTTTGATGGAAAAACGTTTTATTTTTTATGGTAAAATATGGAATAAAATGACAATCTTAAATGTGAAATCAACAGTGCTAATATCATTTTACCGTAATATTAGAAAAAGTTGCACCGTATTTATTACGGTAAAGTTCTGGCAACCACAGCTGCCGGTATTTTACCGTAAAAAAAACAACAGTTTTTTTTTTTTGTAAAAAAAACAACAGTTTTTGCAGACGTGCTCCAGGGCAGACAGTTGTTGTGTTTTGTTAGCACTAACTGCCTTTGTGCATGAGCGTTCAGTATGTAGGTTAATTGAGTGAATGAGTTGCGGGTGCAGTGGGCTCAGCTGTGACCTCTGACCTCTGAGTGAGAGTGGGCGTGTGCGTGTCTGTGTCTATATGTTGAGCAGCTTCCTGCTGAGGTCCTGTAACCATCAACGTTCCTCTCTGCAGCACTCAGAGGACACGCTGGACAGGACGAGGGAAACAAAAGACAACACTCTCTGCAGGGGGACAGACTCATTTAAGCTAAGGTACATCACTCCAACCGTGGGATATTGACCCACTTTACTTATGAAGTCAAGTGTAGAATTTACAGTATCTACGCAAATAAACACAAATGGTCCAGTGGTGTGAACACATCGTAAAAAATTCTGTTTGCAAAAATGCTGCAAACATTTATAGCACGCTCTACTACATATGCCAAAGTACTTGTGTCCACACTGTCTGCATGCATAAAAGACAGTGATGGAATACAGAAGCTGCTTTAAGCCAGATGTAAAACTGAGCCATTAAACGTTTGTTGATTTCAATGATATACCTGCTAAGTGAGTAATCTAACTGATGTGTTTCTGTCTTAATTCCTGCAGCAATCTAGCCTGGTATACCCAGGCTGCCTTGCGCGCTCGAATTTAATTTCGAACCTCCAGGCGGTCTGGCAACCAGAGAGGTTTCTTAGCCCTGTTTTAGGATCCAATCACAGAGCGGGGAGGGACGGCAAGACCATGACGCGTACTACTAGACAGACGGAAGCTTGTAGTTTTGTAGTTTTCTTACGGATCCAACATGGCTGCTGCAGACGCGAAACTTTCTTTAGCTGTAGATGGTGTTTTAAATAGTTTAGAGAGAAAGTTGAAAGTTGAAAGGTTTCTCGGCGGCTCCGCTGTCCCCCGACTCGTAGCGAGATCACTGGTGGCAGGGCTATTAGCGCCGCTACCGGCGCTAATCACCGGCGCTACCGTAACGCCGGTGATCTCGCTACCAGCCGGGGGACAGCGGAGCCCCCAGAGACCTGCAGCAGCTTGATTATTGCCCATAAAATCAGTGGATGTGTGTGGCTGAATGACATGAGGGGGAATAAAGCGTGAAAATAAATAATCTTGCAGAAAGCGAGAACTGGAGAAGCAAAGCAGCAGCAACACTCTCTCACAGACACACACACAACAAACATCCATCTCTGTTGCTCTACTACGTCATCTGGTATAACTGATCTGATTGGCTAAGAGCTACCTACAGACGCTTTGATAGACATTCTAAGTGTCCAATAAACGGCTCCGGAGGATCGTAAACCACGCCTCCTCTACGGAGAAATGAACGGCTGGTTTCCAGACCAAATCTCATTTGAGATTAGTCTGCTGTTAGCCAGGCTAGCAGCAATCATGATTTTCTTGTCCAGTTGATGGCTCTCAGGAAATGTCACATTTAAGACAGCATCACTTTTGTACGATTGCCATAAAAGTAACTGAGCATAATGTGTAATAGTTTGAGTACAGAGGGCGTATTTGGTTTTCAAAAGACAAGTCAAACTTTGCCACAGAAAGTGAGATTTTTGTGAAAGAAACAACCAAACTAGTGTCAAATAAGTTGGAGCTTCGTCTCACCAGATCCTCGATGAACTCCTTGACAGCAGCGACCACCAGGATGAAGAGCAGCGGCACCAGAGTGGTCCAGCGACCGGTGGGAGAAACATCCGGGATTTGCTAAAAGATGCAGAAAAAATATGTTTATCACAGTTGACTACAATTTCCTGATACTTTAACAGCACCAGCCCCAGTTAGTCTACATTTATAGCACCCTCGCAAGAACGACAGTAGCAAAGAGAAAAAGTTTTCCCTTCACTGCTCACTTTAAAACAAGAAGAAACCTTAAATTGATTGATTGATTGATTGATTGTCTTTATTTTGAACATGCAAGCAAGTAAAAAAACAACAAAAAAACAAGTTTAAATATTAATAGATGAATAAATAAAAAAACAAAACAAAAAAAGCAAAAAAAATTGAGAAAACAGACACTTTCTGCAAGCTGGAAAGGGAGTAGGAAGAAGTAAAAAAACTTATCGAGTCCTACCCCTTAACAGGTCTCTATATCTATATACATATATATATATATATATGAATAATCAATAAATGAATGCTCTTCTCTTATTTACTCTCATGTATTATTGATTTAAATAACATTTAGACTTAACAGAAACAGACAGACAGATAGTTTTTGGGTTTATCAGTAGTGTTAAAGGGCTTGAAACCGGCATTACAAATATTAATTCCAAAATAAATGCAAACTCCAAATTCAAAGGAGGCACAAACAACTTTCTCAGCACTATAATAATAATTCTCTATTTACCACTGAATGCCTTTCAAAATTAACTGCCGAACAAGTGCATAATTAAAGCAAAGTGAGGGCCTCAGGAGATCTCACTGTAATTCTGCTGCAAGGAAACTTGAGAGAAATAGATCCCTGGTTTCCCTCATCTGCATAGATGTTTTATTCAAGGTCGCAGCATCGACAGGCCAGTAATGAAGATTCACACTGGCTGCTTTTCAAAGCAGCTACTTCAAGGTCAGTGGATAGATCCTTCCATCCTCAAAGCTCTCATTAACCAGCTAGTCTGTCAGCAGGATAATATAGGTAAAGACAGACGCCTTCTTTCTCTCATTATTTAATCTTTCCTGCAAAGCTTCCAACACCTGAGACATGGATTCTGCTCCTTTGAATCATGTTGTAATGATTGGTGGTTGAGGCTTTAAGTGTTCTTAAAAGGGATTAATGTTGACCCACAGAACAGCAAACTTCCTCAAGGCTAGAAGAGTTTTTCCTGCTAGTATCTAAATCAAAACAGAGCCGGTTCTGCAGAGATCTGTGGCTCGTTGTTGGGCAGTAATTTAAACATGAACAGACCAACAATCAGCTGCTCTCTGCTGGAGGAGCTCCTTTTAAACTAATACCTAATATACTAATAAACATATCTATAAACTAAGATCTCATACTAAAGATTTTCAAATCACACCACATGTTCTACCTGTAGTCTAGATGGAATTGTCAAAAAAGTGAAAGTGAGGAGCATTTATGGGTACAAGTCAGGAACCGGCCTACTTTACTTATTCCAAGGGTGCTGAATCAAAAAAAAATGGTTCCCAAGCGAAATTTTGAGTTTTTGACTCTCATTTGCATATCAAAATGGCCAAATTGCCCATCTTGCTCAGTCATTGGACCATTTTCCCCAAGTTTTTTGTAAGTAGGCAATCAAAGATGAGGAAATTAAGTTTCTAGACAGTATATATCTATATATATATATATATATATATATATATATATATATATATATATAGTACAGGCCAAAAGTTTGGACACACCTTCTCATTCAATGCGTTTCCTTTATTTTCATGACTATTTACATTGTAAATTCATCAAAACTATTAATGAACACATGTGGAATTATGTACTTAACAAAAAAGTGTGAAATAACTGAAAATATATATATATATATATATATATATATATATATACACGAGTGTGTTCTAGATCATATATATATGATCTAGAACACACTCGTATAGATTCCTGTTACAGTGATGCGGATTGTTGGTTTGTTCATACAGTAATATTGAGACGAATGTTTCTCTATACAGTGTGTTAGACCTGCAGGCAAATCCATTTTCCCTTTAAAGGAGGCACACATAGTATTACATGTATTATTCATTAACAGGATATATACAGTACAGTGTGTGTGTGTGTGTGTGTGTGTGTGTGTGTGTGTATGAAATTACAGATGTGACCTTTTTTAAATGGTGTCTAGGTCAGGGTAAACAGTCATAAAAACAACTCACACACTAATGGGAACAAAGCTAAAGAATAAAGCTGCGAGGAGCAGCGGTTGAACATTAATAAGGTAGTTTCTATGTATTAAATGTAAAATGTATATGACAGCAGCACAGCAACACGTCTTACCTGCAGCAGTGCGATGAAGAGGAAGAAGGCGTTGGCTGCCCTCCTGAACTGGGAGTAGAGGAAGCGAGGGAGGAAGGTGAGGACGTTATATTTGGCTGTGCTGCAGACGAGGAGACAAGAGAAAGAGAGACAAATGGTTAGTTCACCAAATCTGTTCATGAAGCATTTATATACATTTACTGTTGTCTAAATCAGTAGTTCTCAACCTTTTTGAGTCCCGACCCCCAATTTAACATCCATGTTGTCCGTGACCCCCACTCACTGAACACAATCTCACACACAGTTCAGATCACCCAAAAAAGAAACAAAATGACCAAAAAAAAGACAGAAAATGACCAAAAAAGACACAAAATAACCAGAAAAGACACAAAATGACCAAAAAATGAAACAAAATGACCAAAAAAGACCAAAAAAGACCAAAAAATGAAACAAAATGACCAAAAAAGACACAAAAGAATTTAAAAAAACCCACAAAATGACCAGAAAAGACAAAAAATGACCAAAAAATGAAACAAAATGACCAAAAAAGACACAAAAGAATTTTAAAAAACCCACAAAATGACCAGAAAAGACACAAAATGACCAATAAATGAAACAAAATGACCAAAAAAGACACAAAATAACCAGAAAAGACACAAAATGACCAAAAAATGAAACAAAATGACCAAAAAAGACACAAATTGCCCACAAAATGATTAAAAAAAAGACACAGAATGACCAAAAAAGACACAAAATGACCAAAAAAGACACAAAATAACCAGAACAGACACAAAATGACCAACAAATGAAACAAAATGACCAAAAAAGACACAAATTGATCACAAAATGATCAAAAAACCCACAAAATGACCAGAAAAGACACAAAATGACCAAACAAACCCACAAAATGACCAGAAAAGACACAAAATGACCAAAAAATGAAACAAAATGACCAAAAAAGACACAAAATAACCAGAAAAGACACAAAATGACCAAAAAATGAAACAAAATGACCAAAAAAGACACAAATTGACCACAAAATGATCAAAAAAAGACACAGAATGACCAAAAAAGACACAAAATAGGTAGCTAGTGGAGTCAGACCTCCAGGAGTCTGATTTACAGTTAAAGGGCCAGTCAGAACAGCCACTGTGGAGGAACATGTATGTCATGATGATGGCGAGCCATGGGCAACGCTTTGCTTACTCACGCACACACTGAAGACGTCAAAAATACACAAGCTGAATATGAGAGAGAGCCTGCAACCCGTCTGAAGGGGTTAAAGAAGCATATTAACATCAGTGATAGCTCTGGTTTATTCATGTTAGACTGGATCACATTTGCAGCTTTTTCCACTTGTAGCACGTTTACAAGTGTTTAGCATTGGGAAAATAAAATACAATAGAACAATACAATAAGAAGAAGTTTATATTGAGTGTCACTGTGACAGCCTGGTACAGTGGTGACTCCACAGAGAGAGACAGAGAGTGAAAACATTGTTCTGACAGCAGGACAATAATACCAGGCTGATGAGGAGCCTGATGAGGAGTTAGAACAAGAGTCAAGGAAGGGTCAACTCTGGTTCATTCAACACAGTCTCACTTACTGTGAGAAGAAACAAGATAAACCAGGATCACCAGTTAAACTAACACAGTTTAATGGGATTAACCCTTTGATGCACAACATGGTCTAAAGCAGGGGTCTCAAACTCAAATTACCTGGGGGCCGCTGGAGGCAGTATCAAAATGACCAAAAAAGACACAATATTACAAAAAAATGACACAAAATGACAGAAAAAAAACCCTAAATCACTTAAAAAAGAGACAAAATTACCAAAAAAGACACAAAATTATTTTTAAAAAAGACACAAAATGACTGAAAAAACACTATAATACTTAAAAAAGACACAAAATGACCAAAAAAAGACATAATTACCAAAAAAGAGACAAAATGATTTGAAAAAAAGACACAAAATGACCCAAAAAATACACAAAATTACTAAAAAAAGACACAAATTATTTTAAAAAGACACAAATTATTTTAAAAAGACACAAAATTACCAAAAAGACACAAAATTACTAAAAAAAAAAAGACACAATATTACTAAAAAAAGACAGAATTACCAGAAAAGACACAAAATTATTTTTTAAAAAGGCACAAAATTATTTAAAAAAGACATAAAATTATTTTTTTAATGACACAAAATTTCCAATAAAAGTAGTTAAAGGGACCTTCCACACACTACACGGTAAAGTGTCATTCATATAAAACTCACATTAAACTTTCATATCAAGGTGAGGGCCACAAAATATCGTCACGAGGGCCGCAATTGGCCCGCGGGCCGCGAGTTTGAGACCCCTGGTCTAAAGTGACCCGACAGTTTTTATGTTCTATATCTTTGCAATAATTCATCATTCAGTATTCCAGGTTTTTGATCGTCAAACATCCTGATTTTTATGTTTTCCTTTATACATTTTTGAATAAAATCCCTTTTTCTGTCACTAGTCTTCTAATACACAACATGGGTGAAAAATGAGCCATATCCATTTTTTAGCTCAGTAGCTTGTTAAGCTAACTTCTTGGCTAAGTATTTAGCTAAGTAGCTTGCTAAGCTAACTACTTAGCTAACTTCTTGGCTAAGTAGTTAGCTTGGCAAGCTACTTAGCCAAGTAGTTAGCTGTGTAATAATACAAAAACTTTTTCTCCATAAATTATGAGAAGCAAAATGAAAATAATGATCTGTTGTTATCAAAAACAAGATATGTAAAAAATATTTACAATATTCAATCATAAAATAAGTTGATATCATGATGATGATTAGGCCAAAACTAAATAAAAGCTCTTTGAGAAATACCAAAGAATTAGTAGTTATTGACAGTTCTCGCCTGGGCCCATGTTCCACTTTGAGGCAGATATTCATCCCTCATAGTAGGATATTATGGGAAGAATATACATTTCCTGAATTGTTACAGTCCTGTGAGTATTTTAGTTTTTGTTATTTGTGTCAGTGCTGTTACTACATTTCACAGTGCTATAAAAAAGACAACAGTTTAGGCGAAAATAGTTTTAAAATAGTTGTTAAGACAGTTTGACCTTTGACCTGTGACCTTTATGTTTTTTTAGCTAGGCCCAAAACTAGGTCTAAATGAAAGCTAGCATTGTAGACTTTACAATGATACCAAACATGCCCTCATAACATATGAGTCAAGATCTTAAAATGAGCACAAAACAGGACATGCTCCCTGCGTTTACAGGCCTATTTATTGCAGGGGGTGTATAACTTTATGTGCTGATAACTGTCATAAAGCTGCTACTTTGGATGGGCTATCATACCAAAATGTCATCTATGGACATGTACCTTTTCAAAAAACATTTTGCCACCTTGAGTGGTACCAAAAAGTCAAATTTTGGCCTTTGGCCCCTGGACTAATTTATCTTTATGTGTCATATTATCAGCAAGTATACCCAAAATAAAAAGAGCTGGATCTACGTTAAAGTTGATCCCCAAAACCTAAAAGTATTTCATTTAAATGAGGAAACCTTTCCTCTCTCTCTCCCCAGAGCTGCTGAAGACTTTGGACCACAGCTTGTCATCTCTTATCTTGCTGTGACCTCATGTAGGAAAAAAAGGGATCATATTCATGTAAATATACCTGTTATTTCCCGAATATGCAAAGGATTGCTGCGTGTCTGACTGACACAATGTTGGTATAACACTGAGCTGCTGTTCATTGTCCGTTTAAAATTTATTTTAAACGGACAATTTTAAAAAATCTGGTCTGGCCCATGGACTAATTCCAGTGGACTTATAACATTAAAACATTTTACTTTAAACAGTTGTGTATCTGAGTATATGTGGTTTAAAGTGGCTGTACAGGAACTAGAGTTGTCAAAAGTATCGATACTCAAAAAAGTATCGATTCTAAAACGTTGTATCCGGATACGATACTCTTTTTTTTTTTTAAAGTATCGATACCCCCGACCTTTTGTTTCAAACTGACCTGTTACTGATGTTATCGTAGCATTAATGTTGCCGTGTTATTATTAGCCGTTAGCATCAGCTAGCAATTAAAGGCTGACGTCATGTTAATGATTATAAACTACGTAAATAAATAAATAAGTAAATCAGGCACTAGTATGCCCAAAATATGTTTATTGACACAGTGTCAGTATAGATAAGCATTAAGAGTTAATAAGTTTATATAAATGTTGGTGACTGAAAAGTGTTATTTTCTCTCAAAGTCCCAGAATGAAGCAGATAAAGTCGACGTATCAAGCTTGCCAAATATTGTGCACAGCAATTGTTATTGTTTATTGTATTTATTTATTTGTTGCACTACCTGAAGCTTGTTATCATAGTTGCAGTTTCTTTTTGCATACCTGTTTATTATTATAAATATTTAACCTGTGGTTCTGTTCATTTCTACATGTTGCATTTTTCTTGTTAATAATTTTGGGGTCTTTGTTTTTATCCTTGTGGTATCGAGTATCGAATATTTTCCTGAGTATCGGTATGGAGTTGAATATTTTAGTATGGTGACAACCCTAACAGGAACTGTAACAAGGCTGTGAGTCATGAAATGTGTTTATTGTGGTTCATCATTAGCATAAGGGGAAGTTCAAGGTTTGTCATCATAAAAACGATATACAAATATGAGGAAGTGTAATGTGTTTGCTAACATTATGAGCCAAAGATACAGAGCGAGTATCAGAAAGGCTCCTCTCATTATTATTATTATTATTATTATTATTATTATTATCAGTTGCAGTTTTTCTCTCATTCTCAAAACCAAAATTTCAGAAAGTGAATGGTCCGTTTTTCTTTTCTGTATTAATTCTGATGTAAATCTGGTAGATGATGTGAAATACAGCAGTGTAAATATTACCTGTTGTTAAGTACTTTACATGCATCATCTAAAACATAACACCATGAGTGAATCATATTTAGTAGAGTGACCCCACTGGGTATTAAATCAGCTGTTACTAATGTATAGTTAGTTTATCCCTCGAGATCAGGGTGGGTGCTCCTCTCTACACTGTTAACCCGAAAGTTAATTCTATTTTTATTGCATTACTTAAACAGTATGAGTATATGAAGAGTGTTTGTGACAGTCATTGAGTGTACTCATCTAGTTTAACAAACTTCACCAAATTTTTTACTTCAGACCACAGTGCTGACCTGTTGTGATTGGCTCAAAAGTCAAATCTGGGCTTGTCCTTTGGCAGCTACAGAGAAAGTTGCTCAGTTCTCATTTAAAAAGAGCAATTTAAGGTCTTTGCACTTTGCATGCTCCTTGGACAACACATACCTGCATTTTTATGTTTTTAGCAAGTTTGGATGCTTTTAAAGGACATTTGCCTGCTGTAAAGAGGATACCATTTCTGCCTGAATGAGGTGAGTTGTTTTCTCTATTCAAGTATTAGAAAGTGCTTGAACATTTCTTGTTTGAAACGTGTACATTTGAATGTGTGTAAATTTAAGGTGCAATTGTGATTTTTGAGTAGCTCTTGCTACTTGTGTGTTTTGTACTTACATTTGTTTCTAACAGTAGTGTAAAATTCTAATTATTCTATGTAGTTTTGAAAGAATGTCAATGCTAACTTTCAACATTAGCCCCATTTGCCCTACTATTTTTTTGTAAAGCCATATTAAAATGCCTTGGAAATGCAAGTACTGTAATGCCATATGTGAGAAGAGAGCACAGCTTTTTAAACATTATAGGCTAAAACATGGGAATTATGCAAGAACTGACCCCTTGCATCATGAATGTATGTGTGGCCCATTTCAGAATTGTGGGTACATTTGAAGTTCAGAAAAAATAAGAATTTTATTTTATTTTTTTCCATAAAACCTTTTTAATTCCCATAGAGAATACTTTGAATGTAACACTTCCAGCATTTGCCAAGCTTAAACATGTAAGATTTAAAATATTTAATGTGAAAATCATCATAGTAACAGCAAAATAAGTCAACTCTGTTGCAGACAAATTAGGGTAAATATGTCTAGTACTTAGATGTCATACATTTTAAAACCATGTCTTTCCTAAGAGAACTTTTGTTTTCACATCAGCTTATTCAACTTTAAAAACATATTTAATTAGAATTTTTTTAAACAAAACTGTGAGAAACAGAGTTGACATGAATAACAGAGTTGACAAACTGTGTAAAAGGCCAAAAACAGTAACTCTGTTATTAAAATGTTGAAACATGTAACAGAGTTGACATTTTCCACCATTTTGTGCTTTAACTCCACATGGCAGCTTAAAACCAGATACCACATGTCATGAATGAAACCATAATTTTATGAATTTTCATCATATAATTGTTTTTAAAAAAATGACTGACAGATTCACTAGAATATCCTAGTAACAGATTTGACATATAATTAATCTACTGTTGGTGTATTCTCAGCATTTTGTACAAATAAATGAGAGAGAAAGTTTAACATCCCATAGTTCCCTCCAAATCTTCTCTGCAAGAGGAAGTGACATCACTGGGTGCAGGTCTCATGTTTTTATTTGAATGCTGTAGGGTTTTTTAACAGAGATAACAGAGTTGACCAGATCATAGGGACAGATAAAAAATATATATTTTTAATGTTGAAATCCCATGTATTACAGAAAATAAATACTCTGTACAACTGTAAGTGTAAGTATTTATAGAATTAGCACAAAAAAACTGATAATTTTAATGAATTATTTTATGTTAATTCAATATGAACATGTGAATCACAAGCTGAAGACAATAATTGGTGGATAGGAATAATTTAATTCATATTTTACATATAAATTGTGCCTAAAATACACACCAAACATTGGTGAACATTCAATTTAATTAGCAATATTATTTAAAACAGATCCAGTAAATACTTTTTTAGGGGGAAATAATCAAAGGTTTTTCTGGGAGACGCGAAATGTACCCGCAATTCTGAAATCACCCGTGTACATTCAAGTCTCTCAATGCACTCCATTGCCATTTATCCCACTTTCACACCAGACGTGTGGATCAACCGCAAACTGTAGACTCTCAGATGAAGAATTTGTCATGTGAATTTCTTGAACTCATGAACTCTTGAAATCCTCATTTCTATATGAACAAATAAACTGATATAAGACATATTTCTTGTGTTATATCTCTTTGCAGAGCACTGAGCCGACAGCCATTCTTGGGGATGCTGTGTCTATGTTCTTTAAGAGCAGTTCAGTGAGTAAAGTTTTTTGATTGGTGTTTGACTCAGTTTTTACATTCTCCTATGTTTTGTTTATTTGGGATGACGGTTATGATAATTAGCATTTATATGTTTCATTAAACTTAAGTTGATTTTAACCTAATAATGTGCTCTCACTGTTAGCAAGGGGAAATTAATTACTGCATTTAATACTGCAAATTATGCAAAAATGCAAATGTCAAAACATGGGATCTACACCACAACAGACACCTATACATGAATACACAAAAAATGCCTCTAATAGTTTGTTTACACAACATTATCTAAAATAAAGCCACTGTGAATTATGAAAATCATAATATTTATGAAGACCACACAGCTGATTGTAGACAAATTGCTGTTAACCTGAATATCCTTCTTTTGTCTTGTTTCTCACACTATAGAATCTTGATGAAGGGGACTCTGTGGACATTCCCGTGGGAATCCTCTGCTATGAGGATACCAGCACTGCAAGCCCAGCAAGCCCAGTATCACCACAACCAAACCCCTCCAGAGTGGGGATCCTCCCAGAAGGCAGCCTTGTAATGGAAGCACTCACCAACCAATGTGCCTCTTGTTTGGCTTTACCTGCACACTCCACCTGCAGTACCCCAAGTGCTTAAAAAACACCTTTCATCATTGTTAATACATTTTTGTTGCTTTGTTGTGTGTCTAAATAAAATAAGTAAAATGTACTGCATTGTGTGGTCATTGACAAAAGAATAATTTAATTGGAATTTTCTTATTCCACATATAATATTTTTAAATTTAATATATTCATATTTTTAATAAAACTAGAATTTTAAGTGTATTTGACTTATAATATTAAGTTTTGACTATAGTACTTTAAGTAGACTCCACTTAACTTTTCTATTGTGATTACTTAAACCATTTAAGTGTATGTACCTTAAAAATGTTAATTTTAGACTATTGTACATTTAAGTTGACTACACTTAAACAAATTAATTTTCTCTACATTCAGTAACTTAAACCATTTGAGGCAATCACTTGACGCAAATGGTTTAAGTACAATCAACTTATCCGGGTTAACAGTGTAGTTACACCTGCTCCCTGTATTAGTTCCCCACTGAGATAGGGAAAGATAAAAATAAAAAAAAGCTCATTTAACACTCTGCTTAATGGACGATTATGGATCTTACATTTTATTTCCTGGCAGTGCCGAGGATCAAGACGACATGACAGAAGCTCCTCCTACACTCAGAGATCTGGATCAGAGCCATGCAACCAATCAGATGCTCTCAATCTATAAACATTTCACCCACAGAAAGGTTTGACATTATAACATCATGAATGTCTGTGTTGGTTTGTCTTAAAGTACGTCCTGCTTAAGTTAAACAACTGCCAAGTAAACATTAGACCTGTCAGGTTGTTTTCCTTTAAGCCACACCTTCTATTGACACGAACCAGCTTTTATAAACAGCCACACATCCAAAAACCACATGAAATAATCATCTTTCCACAACACTTAAACATTTAGTGTTGACCTTTGGCAGCACCACACGATGATTACAGCTTTGATATTTGTTGCATTATTGATATCTAAATATTGTTATTACAGTCAGAACCAGAACAACACAGTGTTGTATATGTGTGTATTTATATGTGTTGCTGTGTTTGCTCGTCAGTTTTACAGATATTGACAAAGCAAATTAAGTCGTTTGACTGTCAGGTAAATAAACAACTTTGCAATTCACATTGTGCAAACTGAGTGAACTGACAAAGAACCAGATGAACCTGAATGAGAAACAAAAAATAACTTAGTTTACCTTTGAGTCTCTTATGTCACATTCGTGTTATGAGGCTAACTGATACAGAATGCGGCCCAATCCACAGCTCCTCGTGTAGAATATATATCAGGTTTACATTTATTTTAGAGGCTCATCAGTATTTTTGACCATTTAAATAATAATAATCGCTATATTAGCATCATCATAATTGAAATCGTAGGCCCGTCTTGCGTTTTATGTAAAAAAAAAAACCTTTAACAGCAACTTAAAACATTACTGTCCCTGTTTAACTGTTGTCTAACTCCGGGCTGCCAGGGTCATACACTATTATTATTTTTTTTTATCTATTACTTTTAAATTTTCTGTAGTTTATAATAATAATAATAATAATAATAATAATAATACATTAAATTTATATAGCGCTTTTAAAAGGTACTCAAAGTCGCTTAACATGACAGGAAATTAGACACACACAAACACAAAATACAGAAGAAAACAACTAAACAGAGATGAGAGATTATGAGTTCAGGTATTGTAAGATATTTTGAAAAGGTGGGTTTTGAGTTGGTCATTACAAAAACTTTGCAGATGGAAATTCATTCCAGTAAAAAAAAAAAAGATAAAGCAAAAAGTGTCAAAACTATTGTTTTATGTCAGTTGTTCCATAGAGAACACTGTGTGGTGGACAATCTCTGGATTACCAGCAGATAGACAACCACCAAGTAGAAGATAATCAAAGCAGCCGTCGGCTAGCGGCTAGCGGCTAGCGGCTAGCCACTGAAACTCAATCACAGTCTATCATAGAAGCCTTATATTATATGAATCTGAAGGTTGTTTATCATTTATTTTGTGGATAAAAATGTACACATCATTTCTGTTGTGTGATGATTTGGTGGGACAGGTGGTTAGATATTGTTTGACCTGGCATCAGGGATGATGACACAGGTCACAGGTTTCTCCTTGTCAAACACAAACGCACACATAGTTTGCATAATGTCAACCGACTGGTTGGATCAGTAACTTTATGGATGAATGACTTCCTGTTTAATATCCTCTCAACATGTGCCTCTATTTGTGTTTGCAACATTGTACACAAGTATTACTGCAGCTCACGAGGTAACTAAACTATAATAAATGTGAAATACATATGCATTGCTTAGTTTTTAATTATGGTATACTGTTATACTAATCATGGTGATATAAAAAGCCACTCAGTAAGTGGATAAAGATGTTTAAATGCCACTTGAAACATAAACATGCGGGTCATGTGATTAGCTGACTAAGATCAGATAAAAATACAAATTATATCTGTAGTAAAGATGCTCACTGTGTGTTTGTTTTCATTTGTTCCTTGTGTTCCATACAAGACATGCATTATTAGCATTTCAGAGATACAGAACAGTAAAATGGTTTGCACAGCCGCTCCTGTTTGCTATAGGATGAGATGTCAACATCTCAGAGATTAATCACCTTTATGTCACAGCAGAGCTGCCAGCAGCCAGTTCAGCTGAATAAACAGCCACAACAATCCTCATGCACACTAGAGAGAACACGCGTTTTATTATGAGGAGGAGTCACATACATCTGAGCAGATATTCTGCAGATAGAGATGCTGCAGACGGACAATGAGAGCAAGTGAAAGCAAGAAACCTGTGAGGGATGCTTGTAAGATTAGATTCACCATTTATCTCCTCAGGTCACTTTAAAAAAACCTGATCTTTAGAGCAGCCTGAAGCCTGATGGGCCTTAAAGGTTTGAATTTCTCTTTTGAGTACATTTCAACAACTACAAGGACAAAGAAAGAACTCAACAAAACCTTCTGCAAGATGTGGACTTCACTATTCAAATAATGCAGCAGCACTTAAAGCTTTGAACTCATCTGACGAGACACAACGTGGCTCATTACAGTCACATCCTAAAGTGGTGCGTCCAAAACAAATGTGGCTTGAAAAGGCATTAACATGCAAGCTGCCATCCAGTTCACTGTGGAAATCTGCTGTCATTGTTATCTCTAAAGACTGCTGCAAACATGCTAACTTTTAAACAGCCTGCTGTTAATTTGCATATTACAAAAATCATCAGAAATTTTATTGAGTAGGATAAACCCCTTGAGAGGAATCCTCTGGTTTTCGAGGGGGTCCTAAAGTACATTATAAAACAAAACACTCAACAATTTACAGACATACAACAACAAAGACAACAGGCATCAACACAAACATAACAAACAAAAAATGAACACAAGAATGAACACAAGAATAATCACAAACTCTCAATGGCCACAAGTTGGCCATAACATTAGTCTAGTAAAACTGAAAGAAGTAACATAATATTATTGTAAATTGAAATTGCATTTTTAAAAATAAAAATGAATAAATACATTTAAAAATGACATAATATTATCTGAAACATGTGCAGTTTAACTCAAAATAAGAATACAGGGCATATTTAAAACTATGAAAAGACGTCAATGATCATATGTTTAAAGGAAGATTATTCCTCCGATGGTGCTTTGAACTTAAATGCTTTTTTACCAATTGTTTTGTTCACTGTAGGAATGAAAAAGAAATACTGAGATGAGTGAAAAATATGCTGTTTACATTATCAGTATTGTATTCAAAGTCATATCTATGTTATAAGTTATATGTTATTCTACATCTGATTAAATTAAATAAAGTCTGTAACAATGATATCCCTGGCCTTCTATTTATTGCAGTGTTTGTGTGTTAACAACATGAGCTACAGCTGAATGGATATTGTAATTTCTAATGTGATATATTTATATATATATTTTTCAGTGAACGCAGGTCGCCCACTGAATTAATGACCGCCTCCGGTAAGGTCACGAAAATTTAGTGCACTTTTATTTCCAAAATATGCAGAGGTGCTCTTTCACGGCAAAGGCCATATTACTGAAACTTTTCTGATGCAACATTCTACCATCTGGTGATCCAAACAGGTTTATAATGCTCAGAAGTCTTGACTGCAGATGCTCATTGACCCGGTCTGGTAATAATAAACACCCAAAGAAAAAGCCAAACTCAAACCAGGGCATTATCCAAATCACAGGAAGGCAAAATATGTGATAAAATGCAAAATATGTGATAAAATGCATGCAAAATAAATTAGGTTTTCTACAGATAAAATCTTTGTTTGTTACAGATACTCACTCAAAAAATTACTTAATTAATAATAATGCAAAATGATCATTAACCCCGATTTCATAAGCACAAACAAAGAGATTAAAAAGAGACACAAAATGACTGAAAAAAGACAAAAAATGACCAAGAAAGACACAAAATGACCAAAGAAAGAAACAAAGTGATAAAATAAGACACAAAATGACCAAAAAAGACATAAATGACCAAAAAAGACACAAAATGACCAACAAAAAGACACAAAATTACCAAAAAAGACACAAAATAACAAAAAAGACACAAATTGACCAAAAAAGACACAAAATGACCAAAAAAAGGAAACAAAATTACCAAAAAGACACAAAATTACCAAAAAAAGACGCAAAATGAATTAGGTTTTCTACACATAAAACCTTTGTTTGTTACAGATACTCACTCAAAAAATTACTTAATTAATAATAATGCAAAATGATCATTACCCCCCGATTTCATAAGCATAGAACAATTTAAATATCAGTTAAAATAAAAGTTTGTTTTCTTTTTTGTGCAGCCCTACATCTACATAACTGATCACAAAAGGAGTTTAAAAACTAAATATAAGAGAATCAGCTTCCATAACGGTTCATTCAAAGAAACAAACAGGAGTAAGGAAGATATTCCTGCTTGCGTCTGTTTTTTTGTCATGTCAATACATGAAGCTGACTTTACAAATAGTAGAACAATAAGCACACTTGCATTTTTCATTAATTATTCCTGTTCACTTTATAGCTGCGTCTGTGTAAGCACATACATATCTTTAGCTGCTCATGCAGCAGGAATGCTAACAGTAATATTCCTTGACAGAGGACGCTCTGACCCAACAACGTTGACCTTTAATGCTAAAAGCACTGCACTCCTCCAAGAGGAGCAGGATGAAATGGGCCAGTCTGCTTTATCTGGACCAAGGCGCCACTGGTGATACGAATCTGGGATGCACTTATCAAATATCATGTGGCTGAGGGTGCTGCCATGGTACCTGGAACCATGCAGGCTGCTTTTACTGCACATCAGTAGCCGCTCCTCGTCTAAACCAGTAGTTCTCAACCTTTTTGAGTCGCGACCCCCAATTTAACATGCATGTTGTCCAGGACCCCCACTCACTGAACACAATCTCACACGCACAGTTCAGATCAACCTAAAAAGAAACAAAATGACCACAAAATGACTTAAAAAAAGACACAAAATGACCAAAAAAAGACACAAAATGACCAAAAAAAGACACAAAATTACCAAAGAAAGAAACAAAGTGATAAAAAAGACACAAAATGACTTAAAAAAGAAACAAAGTGATAAAAAAGACACAAAATTACCAACAAAAAGACACAAAATGCCCAAAAAAAAGGCGCAAAATGACCAAAAAAGACACAAAATTACCAAAAAGACTAAACAACACGATATGCAACATTTTGTCTGTTTCAGGATACTAGAATCCTCAAACTTCAAGTTTAAATGTCTTAAATAATTGTGATATTCAGAAAATGTCCATATGCCAATTACTCCAGAAATATTTCCTCTGAAACCTTTCCATGTGTTTCTAAAATATGTTAGAACTAGGAATATCAGAGAAGGACACATTTTCCAAAATATGGTACATTTTTTCCCTACAAGACAAAATTTGCACAACATATGCTCAAAAAGATCCTTATAATGGATTCTGGATTTCTTTGCTATCAGGCTATAATTCTCCCCAGGCTGACATTTAAGTTGCAGCCACACAGTCTCCGCATGCTTCAATCTGCCTGTTTAGCTTGTGAGTCTGAAGGTTAATGTGGGGTTAAAGGCAAAGTGGCAAGTTATGCTGCAGGTCACCATGAAAAGCTCTGATGGCCTCTGGGTTGCCATTACCAAGTCAGAAATAGCCCAAACAGCAAAATCCTTAAGAGAATACAACTTTGAGGTTGAATTTTTAATGCAGCTGGGATACAATTTAATTCTAAGTGACATGGGGGAAGTAGCTTTAAAGCACCTTACATAATGAGAGTGGGAACGCTAGAAGAGATAAAGGCTGGTGGGAATATTTTCATGAAGCCGATACTCATCAACTGGACATTAAACATTAACAGAATGAAGATATTGTCTTCATCCTCTGTTGTAAATCCCACAGAGGATATACACTACCGGTCAAAAGTTTTAGAACACCCCAATTTTTCCATTTTTTATTGAAATTCAAGCAGTTCAAGTCAAATGAACAGCTTGAAAGGGTCCAAAGGTAAGTGGTGAACTGCCAGAGGTAAATAAAAAAAGGTAAGCTTAACCAAAACTGGAAAATAATGTACATTTCAGAATTATACAAGTAGGCCTTTTTCAGGGAACAAGAAATGGGTTAACAACTTAACTCTATATAGTCTTGGGCTATTTTGTCCATTTTTGAATTCTTTTCATGTCTTTGTAAGTCATTTTGTGTCTTTTTAGTCATTTTCTGTCTTTTTGTGTCTTTTTTTGGTCATTTTGTGTCTTTTTTTAGTCCTTTTTTGTCTTTTTTTTAGTCATTTTCTGTCTTTTTGTGTCTTTTTGTGTCTTTTTTTGGTCATTTTGTGTCTTTTTTGTCATTTTGTGTCTTTTTTTGGTCATTTTGTGTCTTTTTGTGTCTTTTTTTGGTCATTTTGTGTCTTTTTTTAGTCCTTTAGTCCAACATAAAACGTGATTTTGAATCTTTTTTTTTTACTTTCAAAACACTATCATGCTCAATAAAGAATTTTAAATGTTGCAAATGTGCATTAATTTCAGAGTACACTGAGACATTAAACTGCATCATTTTCAATTAAATTCTGGAAAAGTTGGTGTGTTCTAAAACTTTTGACCAGTAGTGTATTTGTCTTTGTATTTTTTCTTCTGAAGGCAGAACTGCTTGAAGTTTGTTGCTTCCTCAGTTTAGTGAGAAACAATAGTTCCTTTCCCATGCTGACTCAAACTCCGGAGCTATGTGGACATAGTGGAGCGAACCATTGTGCAATCCTATTCCTCTGCACTGCTGCAGCAGCTCTGGAAGGCTGGACGGCATTTTGCTTCCCAGCACACACAAAAAAGATAACAAAGCTCTTAGCTTTATTCATAGGGAAGAGGCTTAGAAGACAACAAGCAGACACGTATTTTACTTTGAAGGAGCAAACAAACCAGCACAAACCTACAACCTGTAGGCTGAACCACTGCATCCATAAAAACTGACCACGCAAACTTTACTACTACTACACTGCAAAAAAGCCAACTTGTGTTTTTTGGCCTAAAACAGTGATTTAAGTTGGTAAAACTTGGAAATATAAATTATTGACATTTAGGGCAATAATGTAAGTTAGCACAACAAAGGAAGCCAGTTGTCTGCTCAAAAACAAGTTGGTGAGTTGTTGTTACTTATATCTTTAAGTTGGGGTTCACAACAAGGGACAATAGTTCTGATAACTCTTATTTCTTTGTTGGGAAATGCGGTCATTAGCGAAAGCTAGCGGCTAACTGATGCTAGCGGCTAACTGATGCTAGCAGCTAACTGAAGCTAGCGGCTTACTGATGCTAGCGGCTTACTGATGCTAGCGGCTAACTGATGCTAGCAGCTAACTGAAGCTAGCGGCTTACTGATGCTAGCGGCTTACTGATGCTAGCGGCTTACTGATGCTAGCGGCTTACTGATGCTAGCGGCTAACTGATGCTAGCGGCTAAATGAAGCTAGCGGCTAACTGATGCTAGCGGCGCTGCTTGTTACAGCTACAAGAGTAGCCATTAGCGTATCAATGCTAACTCAAAATTGTGGTCACAACATTAGCTGACATTTCATAGCGGCGTTACAATCGTGCCAGAGAAATTCAGAGTTGAGCAAACTCAAAAACAAAACTTAAAATATTTAGTTTAATTGTCCAACTTAAAATTTTATCGAAGTTTGTTGCCTTGAAATTTTGAGTTCACCCAACTTTTCTTTTTTTGCAGTGTAGGTGTTAAGTTCACATGGATACCACCCATAGACTGTATAAAATACCACCCAAGCAGTGGTAATATTACCCAAAAAGAGTCAGCATCAGAGCTCCCTGTTGGTTAAACTGTCACTCTGATATTGATTCAATGCAGCAAACTTACAGTAAACGATTGATTATGAAAACATACTATAGCTCTTAATCAAAATTCTCCATCAGTTCATTTGTACATAAATATTTATCTTCAATGCATTTCCATGATTGCATAAGGTTGTCAAAGCATTTATACCTTAGGGATTCCATTTGTTTAAAAGATCTCGGTTCATTTTACATTCGACAGCATTGAAAGAAGATCTTATTCTAACTCAAGGCTGCACTGATGCTGATGATACTGTTATTTACCTTTAAATTATCACAAATTTATAGGAGTGAACTTTTTCTGTAACAACACTGTGCAGGTTGTTAATAAAAAAGAGAACACTTGCTTGATATGTGTGAAACACCACACTCCACTACAAGTTCACAAACGTGGAGGGAATTTGGGTGGAAAAATTTGACCCGTTTCTTTATCACACCCAAGATTAAAAGTAGACAAAGTGCTCCAGAACAACTATGTTGGAAGCATGTGGGAGCAAGGAAGCTAACCATGCACATATTTTCTGGATGTGCCCCAGGCTGCGCTCCTTTTGGGATGGTGTCGGTGCCATAATTAAAGATATATTGGGGTATGAAATACCAAATGAAAGTAAAATTATGTACCTTGGAAATGTAACTGAAAGTGTAACTGGTAATGATAGTTATATAGTCAAGATACTGCTGATGGCGACCAAGAAGACAAGAACAAGGAACTGGTACCAGACTGAATCTCCTACCAGAGAACAATGGCTAGGGACTGGAAGAGAAATATACTGGATGGAAAAAATGACCTACCAACTTCGACTGAAGGAAGATGTTTCTATTTCAAAGTGGAAAAAATGGGTGCTGTATGACATAACGAAAGACATGTGAACTGTAAACTGTATGAATCTGATTTAGTAGAATATGGATACCCGCAGCCATGAATGTTGATACTGTTTTATTAATGTTAAGTGTTTTTTCTTTTGTTGTGTATGTCTCTTGTGTACATGAAAAAAAAAGCCTAATAAACATTACAGTTTAAAAAAATTGCATTGCATAACTGCAGGTTATTGACAGAGGGTTTCGTGTTGTAAAAACCTTAAATGCAACATCTCCTTACCTGACTCGGTTGTTGCAGAACTTAGTGAACTGTGGCTGGTTGAGGTATATCAGTCGGGCGTCTTCTTGGTCAGCTAAGGACGTCTTTTCTGACGTGTCCTCTGTCTTTTCATATCCTGCAGCATGGGAGAGAAAAAAAAGACATTCTATAAGAAATAAAATCTGCCTTGAGCACAAACAAAAGTAAGATGAAAAGGTGTTTTGAAGTGTTTGAGTCGGTGCGTGTCGAAAAGTCCCCAAAGGAGTCTTTGTAGTCTGTAGAAGGTAAGTCAGAGATTTCAACACTAGACATCTCAGTTAACCTTGGAGCTTTAAAGCTTCCATATATACAGTCTGGGTGCTGTGACGGATAAAGTTGGCTTTTTAAAATGTCTCATTGTAAAACATTTCATGAGAGAGTATCAAAACTACAATACAACTCCTTTATCTTATTGTTTATATCAGTAGTTCTCAACCTTTTTGAGTCACGACCCCCAATTTAACATGCAATCTCACAGTTCAGATCAGACAAACTCAGTTGATACGACGAATTTTGGACAAATAATGAAGCAGACAGCAACTAAAAACCTCTCTGACCAAAACGACTAAAAATGACATAAAATTAAGCAAAAAAGACACAAATTGACCACAAAATTATCAAAAAAAAGACAAAATGAACAATAAAAAAACCCCAAAATGACCAAAAAAAGACACAAAATGGCCAAAGAAAGACACAAAATTACCAAAAAGACACAAAATTACCAAAAAAAGACAGAAAATGGCCCAAAAAAGACACAAAATGACCAAAAAAAGACACAAACTGACCACAAAATGATAAAAAAGACACAAAATTACCAAAGAAAGACCTGAAATTACCAAAAATAGACACAAAATGACTAAAAAAACCCGCAAAATGACCAAAAAAGGACACAAAATGACCACAAAAAGACATTAACACATGAACACTTTAACACAGTGGAGACAGAGCTGACTCTCAAAATGATTTGGCGACCCCCAGAAATCATCTCACACGCACAGTTCAGATCAACCTAAAAAGAAACAAAATGACCAAAAAAAGTAAACAAAATGACCAAAAAAGACACAAAATGACCAGAAAAGACACAAAATGACAAAAAAAAGACACAAATTGACCAAAAAAGACACAAAATGACAAAAAAAAAGACACAAAATGACCAAAAAAAGACACAAAATGACCAGAAAGACACAAAATGACCAAAAAAGACACAAAATGACAAAAAAAAAGACACAAATTGACCAAAAATGACACAAAATGACAAAAAAAACACACAAAATGACCAAAAAAAAACCCAGAAATCATCTCGCGACCCCAATTGGGGTCCCGACCCCCAGGTTGAGAACAGCTGGTTTATATGATGGAGGAGACCATGTATTAGTCAGTGCAGTAGGCTACAATCACTGCAGCCTCCACAACTCACTGAGGAGGCTTCTCTAACTCTCTGTATGAAACACTAGCCTCAGATCAGGAGCTCTGATCTAATAGCTGTATAACGCTCAAATTATTATCTTAATGGAGTGAGAAGGTGCTTTAGAAAATATAACAGTGGGATTGCCAAATGACATGTCACTGACAATACATCTCTCATTACCGCCTCCACAGTAAAATGCCAACTTGGAGAGTAACTGTTATATAATAATACACAGTTTTATGTTTTAAACAGCCTGACTCATACAAAATGGCAGACACTATATGTATTGCAACAATTGTTATATTCCTCTTTTAGGACCTCCTCCTCAACTCCAATGTGTATGAAAACCAATGTGTTGCCATTGCAAAAAACATTGGCCAAGGTTCAGTTTCATGGTAAAAAAAATTATTGAAAAATGGCCAAAGGGTAACACTTTACAATAACCATCATTTATAAATGGTAAACAGATAACTTATTAATGTTTAATCATCATTTATGAACTGTTTATAGGCCATTTAGAATGGTAAATACATAATTTATTAATGTTTAACTAACTACATAATTTTTAAATTAGAAATAGATGGTATATTAATGTGCGTTTATAATGACTTTACCATTAACAAACAATTAAATTATAATTTATAGTTTATTAATAGTTTTAGTTGCACTCATTTTAACATATTTAACACCAGATTTAGTATGTTAATGATTTTTAAATAATTCATATACCTTTAAGAAATTGGTTGAAAACATTTAAAGATTAAACACTTTGTAAATGGTTAATAATTGGCTTATAAACCATCTATAAACATCACTTAGTTGGTTATTGTAAAGTGTTACCGGCCAAAGTTTTCAGGAAATGTCCGTAGTGCAATTAGTTGAGAGATTTCAGCAGCTTCATCTGAAAACGTTTCATTCGTTACAAGAAATGTGACAAGCTTGGAATTTCCTGTTGAGAATAACATCCTGCTGCCAGCAGCAGATAGGGAGAGGATCTGAGGATCAGCTGCAGTAATGTGGTGTTATATAGCTTCAATAAACAGGGACTGGACATCTGATCCAACTCTGGTTTAGAATATGAAGTGATTTAACTACACTACTGGTCAAAAGTTTTAGAACACACCAACTTTTCCAGAATTTAATTGAAAATGATGCACTTTAATGTCTCAGTGTACTCTGAAATTAATGCACATTTGCAACATTTAAAGTTCTTTATTGAGCATGATAGTGTTTTGAAAGTAAAAAAAGATTCAAAATCACATTTTATGTTGGACTAAAGGACTAAAAAAAGACACAAAATGACCAAAAAAAGACACCAAATGACAAAAAAGACACAAAATGACAAAAAAAAAAGACACAAAATGACAAAAAAAAAAGACACAAAATGACTAAAAAAAGACACAAAATGACTAAAAAAGACACCAAAAGACACAAAATGGCTAAAAAAGACACAAAATGACAAAAAAAGACACCAAAAGACACAAAATGACTAAAAAAAGACACAAAATGACCAAAAAAAAGACACCAAAAGACACAAAATGACTAAAAAAAGACACAAAATGACTAAAAAAAAGACACCAAAAGACACAAAATGACTAAAAAAAGACACAAAATGACTAAAAAAAAAGACACAAATGACCAAAAAAAGACACAAAATGACAAAAAAAAAAGACACAAAATGACAAAAAAAGACACAAAATGACTAAAAAAAAGACACAAAATGACTTACAAAGACATGAAAAGAATCCAAAAATGGACAAAATAGCCCAAGACTCCATAGAGTTAAGTTGTTAACCCATTTCTTGTTCCCTGAAAAAGGCCTACTTGTATAATTCTGAAATGCACGTTATATTTTACCTTTTTTTATTTACCTCTGGCAGTTCACCACTTACCTTTGTACCCTTTCAGGCTGTTGATTTGCTTGATTTTCAATAAAAAACAAGCTTGATTTTCAATAAAAAACTGGAAAAATTGGGGTGTTCTAAAACTTTTGACCGGTAGTGTATGTTTTAAGTCCAAAACAAATGCATAAAAGCTTACAGAACTCATTCATTCCTCACTCAAACACTGCCTTACTGACCATTAAATGGAAAACACAAATGATAAATGACGACTGCTTCAAAATTAATTTCTGGAACCAAATAAATAAATCACCAATCCCTGTCTTTGGGTTGTCTCTTGGTCTCTGGAATAGTCAGCATTGCTCTACTCCCACTAGGTTCACCATGGTGGGATGAAGCCATGCAGGATATATCAACACAGCAGATGAAGCCTGTATGTGGGTCGCACATTATGTACAATATGTAACACATTTTTCCCTGTTTCTTCTAAAAACCACACACACAAATATCCAAATGTCCATAGCACATACAAAATTTCTCACATACTGTAACCTGCATATTTGAATATTGCACACTATTGCACACCATGTAAATATTTATATTTATATTCTTACATTCTTTAAATTTCTCTATTTTGTTTGTACAGTTATATTTCTATTTTTATTTAAGATTACTTGTTGTAATACTGTTTTATGTGCATTTATGTACACTATCTGACACCCAGTGCGGGCAACAAAGTAAAGAATTTCATTGTGCAGGGAGACACGTTTCCTTACTGTACACATGACAATAAATCTTTGAATCTTGAATCTTAGAATCTTAATTTATACTTTTTGATTGGCAAGAGGCATGTGTGTGTCTTCCTGTTTCTCTGTAGGCAAAACCTGAAACATCACAGATGGATAGTTAGCTTCCATGCAGAGAGGAGACAGGTGCTGCGTCATGAAAAAAGGATGTTGAGGGAATATCTGGAATCTCTAGCTTGAAGCTGCTTACTGCAGTGCGGGACAGAAAATAGAAAAACACACCAAAGAATCTCTGCTGAACTAGAAAATATGTACAAGAAGTTATAGCTGTTCAGTCCTGTCGTCTTTTATCATCCCTAAAACATCTCAACATGCATTAAATACCGTTCTGGTTATTCATAAACCAATAAATAGTATTTTGGAGACACTACAGCTGCTGGAAGTAGAAACGAAAGGCAATGAAATTATGTCTTGGTTGAACATTAATATTTGGCATTTGGTCATCTTTTTCATGTTAAACTAACTGTTGGTCAAGTCATGGATTAGTTGATAGAAAATGTAATGTTTAAGTCATTTTTTTAAGCAAACGTTGCAAACATTTTATTAATAGCAGGATTAACTTTTTCCCTCTGTTATTAGTAAAGTGAATATATTTGCGACCACTTGTAATGCCACCTGGGTTTTGCAAAATTGTTCTCAGCCTATTTTTCAGACATATCTTCATAAACTAAACAATTTATCAATCACGATAAAAAAAATATTCATTCCTTTTAACTTCTTGTATCACAAACATGAACTGCAGCAGTTGACTTAGGGCTAGGGGGGTAATAGTCAATAAATATAAATATATAAGAAATAACCAAAAGGTAAAGCCTATGTTTGTATACTCATGTGAATTAGATACTTGACTATTAAATTACTGGAGTTTTTTCTCATTTAATTAAGAACTATAGTGCAAAATGCATATATCATTTTGTGTGAAATTATTTATAAAAAATAAATCAATATTTCCAGCAATATAATGACTTTGTTTATGTGCATGCACACACATTCTTGGGTGTATGTATGCAGGAGTTGCACAATACAGTTGAATAAATTAATGAATAAACAAAATCCTGCACACTGCTGTTGTTAAACACAGAAGTGGATCCTTAGTATCCACAATTATTATCTAGAGAGAACCCTGTCCTGAGATGTACACTACCGGTCAAAAGTTTTAGAACAGCCCAATTTTTCCATTTTTTATTGAAATTCAAGCAGTTCAAGTCAAAAGAACAGCTTGAAAGGGTCCAAAGGTAAGTGGTGAACTGCCAGAGGTAAATAAAAAAAGGTAAGCTTAACCAAAACTGGAAAATAATGTACATTTCAGAATTATACAAGTAGGCCTTTTTCAGGGAACAAGAAATGGGTTAACAACTTAACTCTATGGAGTCTTGGGCTATTTTGTCCATTTTTGAATTCTTTTCATGTCTTTGTAAGTCATTTTGTGTCTTTTGGTGTCTTTTTTTGTCATGTTGTTTCTTTTTTTTAGTCATTTTGTGTCTTTTTTTAGTCCTTTAGTCCAACATTAAATGTGATTTTGAATCTTTTTTTCACTTTCAAAACACTATCATGCTCAATAAAGAATTTTAAATGTTGCAAATGTGCATTAATTTCAGAGTACACTGAGACATTAAACTGCATAATTTTCAATTAAATTCTGGAAAAGTTGGTGTGTTCTAAAACTTTTGACCAGTAGTGTATGTGAATTCTGGGTAATGGGGCCTAAAGGTTGAATGAATGTGAATGTGAATGGAAGGTTGCCAGTTGGAGTCCAGTTTGTTTATCGCACTGAATTTGGAGGAAATGTAAAGTCCTGCCAAACTAAATCACCTTTTAAAGATTAAATATCTGACAGGGATCGTCTTCTTTGTAAAATTAGAAATGATAAAAATGTAGCGGTTCACATTTCCCCTACCTGGTGTTTTAATTGATATGTCTAGATTAGTGCCTCAGCACTGCCAGGAGAGCAGACTGTAAAACTCTTAAGTCAACAGTTTCCCCACACTCTCAAGTTGCAAACATGTGATCCTTGGCCTTAGAGCATGCAGTAGTAGTAGCGCTAGGGGTTATGGGCTAAGGGCAGCATAGCATAGCGTAGCATAGCATAGCATAGCATAGCATAGCCTCCATGCTACGTATGAATCCTGGAGTTTAAAAATGGAAAGAAGAGCCCTTCTTAACTTTAACACTTATCTGCTCTACTCTACTGGCCTTACTTTTTAACTACACAATGTTTGACTTGTGCTTTTTATTATTTTATCTCTTTTTTTATCCTGCTGTATCTTATTTTATCCTATTTATATTTTTATTTCTATTTCCCTGTTTTAATTGACTGTTTTTACTGTTTTCAATTGTGTCTTGCTGTTAAGCACTTTGAATTACCTTGTGTTGAATTGTGCTATACTAATAAACTTGCCTTGCCTTCTGAGACTAGAAGGAGCTGGGACACTAGTGAGGAAACTGGCTACTGGAAACATCAACAACAACAACAACCAAGCTGAGATCCTGACTGCTGAAACCAGAGCCTCCTGGAGCCTCCTGCAGGATGTGCCCCTCCTGAAACCTGCATGCCTCCCCCGCCTGCCTGCAGTATTTCTGTCTTGTCATGTCAAGTCAAGAGGAAACAAAAGGCAAACACAGTCTTCAAAGTCCCAACTTTCTCTGCTCTCCTTTCTCATTCTCACGTTACTCTTGGCGTGTTCCCACTCATGTTACACAAACCTGAATCTTAAATTACAGGTCTTGTTATTCTAATGTTCCACTTGGCTTTGCATCGAGGATTAAACCTTCCTGCTTCCCACCTTCATCTCCTGATAGCTTCTCCTTCCTTAGCATGTGCTCCAGGGCTAAAAATAACTAACTGCCCCCCTCACTAGTCATTCGGTCACCGAGGGGGGGGGGGTTGGCTATCCCGGCCCTGTTATGCAAGACGTCAGATCAGCATAGGTGGTTTATTGGATTAGCGTGGTGGCTAAAGGGTGTGTGGATCCAGGGAGGAGATTAAAGAGTGGCGGCTACTGCTTAAGTAGGGAAACTTCCTGCCATGATGCCTGTGATTAACACTTGGACTGTTTAGGTAAGGACCAATATAGAATAAATGCATCATGACCACAACATGATTCAGTCATCTAGAGATTCCTGGAAGGAAAGGGGGGCACTTCAGTTCACTAGAGACTAAAAAACAAGACAGAGGCTGGTTGTTTTTACATTTGGAGGATATGCAAAGACATAATAAGATGTCAGAAATCAATTATTTGCCTGTAATTCCAAGTATAAAAGGTACTTTGAGGTCAAGTGTCACCACAGCACTACATTCCTGAAGAGCTGATCCTATGATCATCACCTCCTCCCTCCTGAAGAGGAGGCACCTCCTCCTTCTCCTGTCTGTAGGCCGAGCCTCTTTCATCTTAAACTAAAACCCAATCTGCAGCCAAGAGCTCACCTGGTGACCTGGTGAAGACAGGTGGGTGGGACTGACTAGAGGTCAGGGAAGGACAAGGACTCACTGAGTCTGGACTGGAGGAGGATACTAACTTTAATCCCTTTTGTTGTTGTTGTTGTTTTAAATCACGAAAATATTTTGTTGCAGATATTATTTTGTCTATTTAAGTCCAGCTGACATTCTTCAAGGAACATTGAGCCGTAGCTGCAGCACCAGAATCAGAATTCAGAATCACTTTTATTGTCACTGTACCTGGGTACAATGAGATTAATAAACAAACAATCACCAAGTAAGTGTGAGAGACAATGTCTCAGAAATAATAATATACAAATAATATACAAACAGACATAAGGACATAAGGTGCACACTTTTTGAATTGCAGCAGTGAAAAATAAATATGGTCCATATACACGTGAGATATTGCACTTGTTTGGAGGTATTGCACCACGAGTGTGAAACCTGTGATGTCACCACAAAATACAGTATCAATGTCACAGAATGCCTTTAAGTTAATACTCAAGCCTCGATAATAATCGATGATATGCCAAAGCACATCAAGGGACGAAGCCAGCAAACAAAGTCAAAGCCAAGAAAGTAAATCTTTAAGAAGCTTGGCTGATCAAGGAATTAGTGTCTACAATGAGAAATGAAACAGGGCTGGTGTAGCTGGTGCTGCAGCAGCAGCAGGCCTGGAGAAGTAGCAGGCCGAGCCGAGGAGCTACTGAGAGGAGCAGTGATTGATGTTGTGTCTCTGTTGTGAATGAGGCTTCGCAGCAGGAGCCTGTGAGCCGCTAGGCCAGGTGCTGCAATGCACCAGTTGCAGCTGCTGCTGCTTAACTTAGTCCTCTGCTCTCTGCTTTATTACAGACACAAAGGGTTGTAGGCGAAGTTTAAATAAAAATTGCAACACAAACTGTTTTGTCGAACGTTCTGTACAAATATTCACGCTGGTATGGTTACAAACAAAATGTATTAATACAATAATACTATTGACAATGCTTAACTTCTTTTTCTTCTAATCATAAGGCAGCAGTTTGCATCAAAGACTGTAAATAAATACTGACGACAAGCGTGCTCCCCAAAAGTTAAGACAAAAATCTCTAAATATTTTCAATCCTAGTGGCTGGCTGCAGTATAAAATCCAGCCCTTAAAAATGTCAACGAATGGGACCTTTGCCAAAAAAATAAATAAATCAACGTTTCTGACATTTTAGGTCGTTCTTATCACGCTGTGTATAAGTTGAAAAGGAGTGTGAGGTCATGATTGACAGCTGTGATTGACGTGTGATTGGGTGAGGCAGGACCTCAATATTGCTGCTTCAACTCTGATCACTACTGCACAGACTCTGGCTCCAAATGACATCACCAAGGCAAAATGGCAACGCCCATATCCAGGATATTATGGCTTCATAAGAATAGACCAAAAAAGTAACAGTGCATATATTTGTCCCATACTGGAATTGTTTTGGTCCATATATATATATATATATATATATATATATATATATACATATATACACTCCTGATCAAAATCTTAAGACCAGGGGAAAAATGTCAAGTATTTGCATTTTGTGTTGGTAAAACATGCAAAACGGACGTCAGTTCCAGAGCTTGGATGCCCTTCATGGAGCAACGTTCCCACCAACCTACTAGAAACACTCTAATCCTGCATGCCTAAACAAATATTTGAAGTAATCATCAAGAACAGTGGGGCTGCTCAGTAATGAGTCAGTTTTTGACACGTTTAGTTATGGTCTTAAACTTTTGATCAGCTGCTGAACAGCCTGTTTGAGTTTAAATGCAGTTTTCAATAAATTGCCTTCTCTATTTTTTGTCTCTTGCTCCTGTTTATCCCTTTTGCATTTCAAAGCTCTACTTACAACCTGGTTATGTTCCACCAACGCGAAATGTGAGTACTTGATCTTAACATTTTGATCAGGAGTGTATAAACCATATGTTGCCTCCATTAGGGTTGCAGTGATATACCGGCATCTCAATATACTGTTGATGTTGAAGTTGATGTCATTATACTGCAGACATTTGCTTATCTATGTTGAAATATATTATTTACTTTCAAAAGGGAGACCTTTTCCACATACTTGCATTGTGAGCCAACACTTCCAGCCAACCTCACAGGGAACAGTAAAGGTAAGACAGCATTAGGATGTTTCCACCAAATAGTCTAGTTTAGCAAAGAACACAAAAACAGTAAATCCATCAGCCATAAGCATGTTGGCTGTTTAAGGTTATCTCAGCTTCACCTGTCTCTCCAACGCTCTCCTCCGTTGCTGTGCATGTCAGTGTAGCAGCTTCATTATAATGAGCATGTTCTTCCTGCATTCTGACAGCAGATGACATTAATAATCCAGATGTTAGCGGTGGTCATAAATTCCGTACTGGCAGCAGGTTGCTGTTGAATAAATATCGGGGGAACACTGAGTTTTATGAGCAGTCGATTCAGAGTCTTCAGAAACTACCTGAGCTCCAGGTTTCTGCTGCAGATACTATTCTGGCACACCTGATCCAATTACAGGCTACATGTTGAACACTTTAATTGGATTAGAAGAGCGAAAGGAAAGCCAGAAAGTGGTCAACTGGGCTTGAGGAGTTGCCAGAGAAACACTGATCCAGTAGTCTCACGCTTCAATTTCATCATTTCAGTTGAACTGGATGAATAATTTTACAGTTACAACACAAATCAGCACAGTTTGCTTTCCCTGCACAGAGATGTTACAGTTGACAGTTATCAAAAGTAACAATAATCCAGATCAATGTACTTTATCTTGTAATGAAAGAAAAATGGTTGACTTTTGTTTACTACAGGCCAAACGCTGTATTGCATTGTGTTGGAAGAATGTTGGTTGTCCCTCTTTTAAACACTGGTTAAATAACTTAACATCGAGTTTGGCTCTTGAAAAACTGACCTATATTGTTAGAATGAGGGCTTCTGAATTTTATAATATTTGGAAAATATTTCTGGAACTGTTGAGGAATGGAGATATGGACAATAAGAAAATGAAAAATATCTAATTTGTTGTTGGGAATGTAACCTGTAAGAATGTAAGTATACTCGTCACAGTTTAATTATTTATTTATTTAATTTTATTTATATGTTATTGTTAGTTATTTTTTGTTATCTACATTTATGTGATTATTCATTTGTTTTGGTCCTTTTCAGTATTATTGATATTTTGATTATTATTTCCTTGCTGCCATATGTTTGTGAAGTTTTGGTTGTTGGATGTTGTTATATTAACACAAAAACCAATAAATATATGTTTAAAAAAAATAAATAAATAACAATAGAGCAGTTTGACTGCAGCTCTGGCCTTCAACAAATGTAAAAGTAGCACACAAGGCCGAGCCTGGCCAACCAACAGAACCAGTCCAAGAGCCTCCAAGCATTAATGGGATCTACTTCCCCCATATTCCACTAATTTCCTCAGTTTCTAACACACTGTGTGCTAAATGTACTCAGCCACTACCATGGCTGTCTCAGTGGGAACTGCTCTTAATATTCCCTGGTGGACACTGTGCATTTTCTCAGCACTAATTTCATTAACTGCAGGCGTGTCACGGCTCAACTACCCTGACATCAATAAAGGGAGCAAGAATGGGAAACTGGGCGGATACTCGCCGAGAACATGATTCTTAATCTGTGTTATATTAGGCTTCATAACAACACCTTTCATCTATTAATGGAGCTAGCATATTAGCCATACTAGCTGGCGGTATAAAAACAATGCAAGAGCTCATGGGAAGAGAAGAGAAGAGAGAGGAAAAAGGAGTAAGAAGGAGCCAAATAAAGCTCAGTAGGAGTGTAGAGAGCAGGAGCTGGAGGGGAAGCCTCCAGAGGAAGGATCAATGCCATCGAGTGTCGTAATGAGTTTGGATGCAGGCCAGATGTCAGGATTATTGCTTGTGTCAGCCAACAGACAGACGGGAGGAACAATAGTCACAAGGGGGCACGTATTTTGGAGACAGTGCCCAGTGGGAAAAACTGGGCCCAGCATGCTTTGGCATTGGCGAAGGCATACCGGTCTTCCCCGGACTGACTGTCTTTTTATCCCTCACTGAGTGTTGGAGGTTACAGAAAGCAACCACCAGGCAAAGGGAAATCCTCTGTGATGCCTGGGCTTTTTTAAAAAATATATGTATGTCATAAATGTGACTAGAGAGTGTGAGATTTTGGTTATGGTCATACTGGATTGTTTTTTCCTGGTTGTAAAAGCAGGAATATAGAGTTTGAGAGAGAGAAAAATAACAGCCATCATAAACACATTTTTAAAAGTAATGAGAAGAAAGACAGCCACTGTATTGCATAGAGACAAAATCTTGCTAAAGCCATAAAATGTGACTATTTCTTTGGTCCAGTGCAGATGCAAGGTAGATAACTAATCTGTCCACATGTATAGCAATACATTTTGTAAAAGCAGAAACATTAAGAAGATTAATCGATTAATTTAAACTTGCAATAGTTTTAATTGTCACTGTTTAAAAATGAAATTATTCTCTGTTTCCAGACTCTCAAATGGGAATACCTGTTGCTTTTCTGTGTTTGATTACTTAACATTGAGTAGCTTTGGTTTTTTTTTTTTTTTTTGGGAAAGCAACCACCAGGCAAGGGAAATCCTCCTGTGATGCCTGGGATTTTTTTCGCAAATATATGTATGCATTTTGTATTTATGTATTTTTTTCCCCAATATGCCAAATCCCAATAGAACACCTGTTATATTTCTACCATCAATGCTTATATAATCATGGTTACAATATAGTTTTCAACACAAACAACCACAGTTGAATTTGAGAGAAATGTCTCCCTTAATACTCGTATGATATGTTCATAAATAAAGGTTAAAGACAAAACCAACCTCTGCAGATTTATGACACGCTGAGTGGTAATGTATGGGCTCAGGTCACACAGAAGTGGCGGGGGTGGAAAATGATTGCCGCCATGACTGTCAACACAAGCAAGATTAAACGCATCTAATGGCGGCAATGACAGGAACAATAATGACCCAGACATAGGACTGAGCACAGCACGGCATCACACTCAGGGTTAAATATTAAAGAACACAACAAACAACTGGCCAATCATTTAAAATATAAAATAAAAATCTACTAAATATGCTTTGTATATTGGCACTAATCCTTGTTTTTGAAATAAGAGGATCAACTAGAAGTTGTTGTGTGATAGTTAAGATATTTTTAGAACCCGTATCTTATTCTGGCCATTCATGTTTGACCTCAAATAAACCTTTTATAACAAATTGTAAAAGATATCATGTGACATGCTGGCAGCGTTTTACAACTTCTTTGGTCACCTACTATGTCTATGATTACACAGTGATGAATCAGTTGGCTCCATGACTAAGCCTTGGATTCTTCAGAATGGCCCATGAGTCAATCACTGAGGGTATAACATCCGTCCGGAGGTAAAAAAGCCTTTTTGTTCTTCCAGAAATACATCCAGACAGTCTGATCTAAGTGTTATAGAGATAGTGAACAAGCACTAATGAGCCTGAGAGAGTTGTAGGCTGGTCAATAAAGTGTTGATGAGGAGGCACATGACCTGGCCCAAACTAGGCTCCCACACGATTCATTCAATAATACCAGAGTCGGTGGGGGCCGGCGGCTTAGGGCCACTGATTGATCCAACACCAACAAATGAATGGCAGCCAAACCACAGTTAAGAGGCTTTGTGAAGAAAAAGTGCATCAAATACTCTGAAAACAGACAATGAAGAGGAATGACCAGTGACTTGGCCAACATGATCTCACAGAAATCCGTGAAATAGCCACGGATTTCACTTAACTCAAAATCCGTGGAATAGCCACGGAATCGCTCAAATTTCCGTGAAACTGACGGATTTCGCTACAATGCAAGTTAATGACAGTCATATTTTTCTGGGGAGATCTTCACCACAAAGTGATTATGTACATTCACTGAGTGAAGATTTAGAAAATAAAACATATATTTCTTGCTAGAAATGTGATCAAAATCCATTTTTATGCAGAAACTAAGTCAAAATATTGATTTTTCACTAAAAATGAGAGAACTGTCCGCCATGTTTTTTGTTCTGACCGCCGGGACCTTGAAAGTCACGTGACTTGGAACAAACCAATAGGAACAAATATCCATGGAATAGCCACGGGATATGACTGGCATTAACTTGCATTGTAGCGAAATCCGTGTCAGTTTCACGGAAATTTGAGCGATTCCGTGGCTATTCCACGGATTTTGAGTTAAGCGAAATCCGTGGCTATTTCACGGATTTCTGTGAGACCAGGTTGACTTGGCTCCTGTTGAAATGGTTAGACCGCTATGTAAGCAGTCATAAACAGACAGAAACATGAGGACGTATCATTAAGATCATTCTTCACCCTCACCTTAGGCCAGGGGTGTCAAACTCAAATACACAATGGGCCAAAATTTAAAACTTGAATAAAATCGCGGGCCAACATTGAACAAATAAACCTTTTAATATATACCAAACATGTTTTGCTTTAACATTAAATATGGAACCAGCAACGCTTATAAACATACAATATATAACTAAATAGTGCAGACATGCAAAATCAAATTTCACATAAAAAACACATCAATGTCATCAATTTATTAAATAAAAATAAAATAAAAATCGTATGCCTCTTTTCTATTTGCATCCTTCTGATTTAAATATCAAAATAAACTTTTTCAACAGGTTAATAAATTCTGCCTTTCTTTTCTCCATTTTTGGGAAGGGGTAGCTGGGAGACAGCTCTAGCTTGAGGTTGCTATGACGACTGTCACAGAGGAGCGTTTCTGGGTCCTGTCCTGATTGACGCGCCAAAACAGCAGCAGGGCATTGTGGGATTTGTAGTATTAGCTGTAAATGCGCCGTATAATACCGGTGGGTCAGCTTTTATCGTACAATAATAATATAATAATTTGGTATTGCCTCGCGGGCCAAATAAAATTACACTGCGGGCCAAATTTGGCTCGCGGGCCAGAGTTTGACACCCCTGCCTGAGGCTATCTACAATGGATTTTAGGGTCAAATTAGTTCCAAATCCCTGGGCTTTGGGATTTCTCAACCCACTGAGCCTAATGTGCCATTTATATCTGCTCATCACCACCAAAGAAAGATCTGTACATGATTCATTTATGCCAGATGAATATTTCAGTAGACAGAGCAGCCACAGTCTATTCGTGGGAATCAAAGTCCCAGAGATGAAAGCCGCCCGCCCGTCCCTCCATCGCCAACCATTGGTGAATCTGGGGGGGGGGGTTATAGATACTGCCTCAATCTAAGCCAGCTATTCTCAACCTTGGGGTCGGGACCCCAATTTGTGTCTTTTTTTGGTCATTTTGTGTCTTTTTTGGGTCATTTTGTGTCTTTTTTTTGTCATTTTGTGTCTTTTTTTTGTCATTTTGTGTCTTTTTTGGTCATTTTGTGTCTTTTTTTGGTCATTTTGTGTCTTTTTTTGGTCATTTTGTGTCTTTTTTTTGTCATTTTGTGTTTTTTTTGGGTCATTTTGTGTCTTTTTTGGGTCATTTTGTGTCTTTTTTTTGTCATTTTGTGTCTTTTTTTGTCATTTTGTGTCTTCTTTGGTCATTTTGTGTCTTTTTTGGGTCATTTTGTGTCTTTTTTTTGTCATTTTGTGTCTTTTTTTGCATTTTTTTTCTTTTTTGGGTCATTTTGTGTCTTTTTTTGGTAATTTTGTTTCCTTTTTGTGGTCATTTTGTTTCTTTTTTGGGTGATCTGAACTGTGCGTGTGAGATTGTGTTCAGTGAGCGGGGGTCGCGGACAACATGCATGTTAAATTGGGGGTCGCGTCTCAAAAAGGTTGAGAACTACTGATCTAAGCAACAGTAACATCCATAAGTCGCTTATCAGATCACTGTGCTGTAACCAGCACTCACAACAACAACAACAGGGCAGATTAATCCCCCTCCCCGTCCGGCTCCGTCTGGCTCCCCATAGGCTCAGCAGCTACAGTAGGACAGACAGTCCAGGGACAACACGGCAGCTGGGCTCGCTGTGACATCACAGGGACGGCCTGGCGAGCTTAGCGAGGGATCTGCGGGGACAGAAACCTTTCCACTGTGTGCGACTTTATGAATGGTAAAAGGGAAGGGCATATGGCAGCCAAGTCAAAGATCTAAAAACAGAAACTAGACTTCCTGAATGCCAGTCACAGTGGTGTCTGATGTCAAACTGCTGCTCCTCGTCTTCGTCTTTTGCTTTTATTTACATATTAAAATCATAGAAAATCAGAAATAGCACATTTGTCCACCCCCATGTTGATACGAGGGGTAAATAGTTGACAAAAAAAAATCAATAAATGTGCAATTAATTGGCAATTTACTTTCCCAATTATGCGATTAAATGCAATGAAATATTCTAATGGAATGAAAACACACATGGAAAGACAAAAATCTGCAATTTTACAATCATTTGCAGCATAATGTCCATTAGGGGTGTGCCATATCGTATCGTCCATGATAATATCGGTATATTTTTTTATGGTTAAATAAAATGCTTATCATGATATTGGCAACGTTCCTACTTCTTGATGTCGTGGTTAAAGTTGTTTTAATCACTAAAAGCTACTTACTCTCTGTCGCTAAACACATGCAGCTTTCAAAATAAGAGCACAGTGTGTTAAGAGAATCCACCACAGAATTTACAAGAAGACTGTCAAAATAAGATGCCTTAAACAAAACATACAAGAACCTTTATTCTCCTTTAGAAAATGTCATTAAAATATGCCCCCGGAACCCCTAAATGGTTATTTTTATTATTTGCTCATACTCAAGAGTCAAGAGTAAATTTTTTTCTATTTGGCAACTGTTGAGATTTCACACTACATTTTAGATTTTTATTTATTTATACAGACTAAAAAAAAATCATATTTTCCATATATTTTTCAGTATTTGGTAATATCGTCAAGAATATCGTTATCGCAAAAATAGCCTGAAATATCGTGATATTCTTTTAGGGCCATATCGCCCAGCCCTAATATATCATGTAGAAAGTATTATGTTATAATACTGCTCAAGGTTGTTAGAGCCTAAACAGCACACAAGGTGTCACAAACTCATTTCTTTTTTCTCCAATTTTCTTTTTTTTCCCTCCACAGCTGCAGAGGAAAACTGTAAATGAATCTATTAGTCAACTGACAGAAAATTAATGAACAACAAATGTTTTACATCAATTAATCATTAAGGTTATTCATTAAGTAGCAAGACAAAGAGTCTACAGCTATACTAGTTCTAGCTCTGTGAGGCTGTGCTTGATTAGCATAGCAACAAATGAAAAGGAAAAGATTACCAAAATTATTAGAGATTATCCTGAGGGAAACATGAATGCCTGCATCAAATATAATAGCAATCCATCCAATAGTTTTTGAGATATTAAACTAAAAGCCAAAACTGTCAACCTGCTGGTGGTGCTAAAATAAAATGTCTCCACAAACTCAGTGAGATTTATCCTTTGAGGACAAAATTTTAATCAAATAGTTAATCAAATACGTCCAAATAACAACAGTCACATGGTTATTTTTGCCGTTTCCAGCCTTTCAAACATTTTATATGATTGCAGATTTATACCTTCAGGTTTTGGACAGTCTTTTTTATTAAATTAATTAAAAAAATGTGCACAAAAAAACAGCAAGTTAATAAACTTTGAAAACATTTTAAGGGCTGAAGGGCTCTGTTTAGAACTTTTGCACCTCATTATTCATCTGGGCCGTTCTTCCTCTTCATGTATTGAAGTTACATATTTACTGTCAACACTGAAAAACTTGTCTTGCTTCTTTCATGCAATGTTGTGCAAGAGTGACCATGCATGGAGGGTCAGCAGAGGATCTGAGGGTCATGCAGACTGCAATGATCAGTGATTGGCTAGCTACAGGACCTGGACGTGCATATAACCTGATTCAAACTAGTCTACACTGCAAAAAAAGAAAAGTTGGGTGAACTCAAAATTTCAAGGCAACAAACTTCCATAAAAATTTAAGTTGGACAATTAAACTAAATATTTTAAGTTTTGTTTTTGAGTTTGCTCAACTCTGAATTCAGATTTTTGAACTTATAATTTTACATTGTAATAACTTTTAATCCTTACTTCTGCTAACTTCTGCAATGTGCTGAATTGGCACGATTGTAACGCTGCTATGAAATGTCAGCTAATGTTGCGACCACAATTTTGAGTTAGCATTGATACGCTAATGGCTACTTTTGTAGCTGTAACAAGCAGCGCCGCTAGCATCAGTTAGCCGCTAGCGTCAGTTAGCCGCTAGCATCAGTTAGCCGCTAGCGTCAGTTAGCCGCTAGCATCAGTTAGCCGCTAGCTTTCGCTAATGACCGAATATCACCGATTTCCTGCATTTCCCAACAAAGAAATAAGAGTTATCAGAACTATTGTCCCTTGTTGTGAACCCCAACTTAAAGATATAAGTAACAACAACTCACCAACTTGTTTTTGAGCAGACAACTGGCTTCCTTTGTTGTGCTAACTTACATTATTGCCCTAAATGTCAATAATTTCAAGTTTTACCAACTTAAATCACTGTTTTAGGCCAAAAAACACAAGTTGGCTTTTTTGCAGTGTACAACAACTATGACTAGAGAAAAGCAAAGGTCCGTTATCAGAGCTGCTCTGACTGTAATCACAGTGAAGCAGACGTTTGTCTGTGTGGCCTTCTGCTGACTAACACAAGCATGAAACAGGTTTTTAGACAGGATGAGATGAGATGTTATTCATTTCAGGCCTTTTCCGAGGAAAAATGTTGAGCATCTAGAGGATTTTCACACTCTGTGTGAATCAATAACTGTCTGCATCTCCATTGTGCTTCTCAGTTATGTAACCAACAGGTAACAAAAGGCCACGATGGCATGTAACAAGTTTGATCCTGTGTCACGAGTCATTTCCTGTCTAGCAGGTTTACCAAGACTCTCCTGCAGATGAAGTGTATGATTGTCTGATTACAGTATTCAAACAATGAAAACAACATGTTTATGTTAACCATCAGAACAGAACACTTGCTGGCATACTTATTGTGAAAGTGAAAGTAAGGGTTAGCATAGCTAGCTTTAGCTTTCTCACTGAGATCAGCAGTTTACTTCATGGTGAATTCCCTTAACAGTCACTGAAGGATATCTAATCTGAAGAAAGCAGTTTTAGTGTAATATTACTGAAGTACAGAGTGTTTCAGTATTTGTTTCTCCTGTCAACCATACATAAATTCCATCAGATTACTCATTTTAGTATGGGTCTCCTTTTGCATGTGTGTGCTTTGTCAAGCTGTATTTGATAGGAAAATATTTTTGTACTTTAGAATAGTCAAGATATTAATGTAAATAACAGAAAGATAAACTGTAAATGTGACTAGATAGTGTGATTTTGGTTATGGTCATACTGGATTGTTTTTTCCTGGTTGTAAAAGCAGGAATATAGAGTTTGAGAGAGAGAGAGAGTTTATTTCACTTTTCTAGCAAAATAACAGCCATCATAAACACATTTTTAAAAGTAATGAGGAGAAAGACAGCCTCTGTATTGCATAAAGCCAAAATCTTGCTAAAACCATAACATTTGACTATTTCTTAGGTCCAGTGCAGATGCAAGGTAGATAACTTATCTGTCCACATGTATAGCAATACATTTTGCAAAAGCAGAAACAATAAGAAGATGAATCGATTCATTTAAATTTGCAAATTATTTGGCAATAGTTTTAATTGTCACTGTTTAAAAATGCAATTATTTTCTGTTTCCAGACTTTTTGCATGTGTGTGCATTGTCAAGCTGTATTTGAAAGGAAAATCCAACACAAATAAAGACAAATAATCAATAATAAAGTTCAAGAACTCAGATCTGAAATGGAGGCAGAAGAATATAATGACAACTCCTATCATATGTTCTCTAAAAATAGCCGTCATATCCAACTGGCTGAGCAATGACAATTAATCCATCCAGTGTTTGAGTGATGCTCATTGACCTGATGAAGCTAAACAGGAAGAACTGCACACCTCCATCATCACAACAACACACACATGAACCCTACACACACACACACACATGCCTCTCAGGTCTGTGGAGGACATAATAAAATGGACGCCATACTTGTCTATTATTGATTCAGACGCTGGTCTTCAAGAGCATTAATGTATTCTGACTGCGTCTATTAATAACAGGAGCACGGCATTCATGAAAATGATGAAAGCAGGATTGTTTTGTTAGCTCAATCATCTAAAGATTATGACCCATAAATGTCAAACATTATAGGATTACTGAGTAGCTACACAGCAAAATAGGGAGTGTTAATTCAACTCACATAGTGTTAAATTTAACACTTTTTCTGAGTTTATATAGTTCTCACGGACTCTGAGTTAAAATTACACTTTGAAAAGTGTTAATATTTTAACTCTTTAATAGTGTTAAATATTTGACACCCTTGGTGTTGTTTTATGACACCACATAAGTGCACTTTTAACTCCAAATTCTGTTATTCCTTTTCACTGTGAAAGTTAATATTTTAACATACATTGTGTTACTTTGACACATTAAAGTTTTTGTTTTTTTTAACCCTAAAATCATGTTATTTCCTTTCACTAATGTGATAATTAACATTCATTGTTTTGTTTTATGATACATTAAAAGTGCATTCTGTCTTTAGCCGAACATACAAGTCATAAAATCTGAAAATCAACTCCAACTGAAGTGAATCTAACTCAGGTGTTAACATGTAACAACGCTGGCAGAAGCTTTTTGATCAATAAGTGTTAAAACAACTCCAAAATCAACACCCACCAACTCAAAATTATTAACACTGAAAAAACAACACTACAGATTTTGCTGTGTAATCAGTAGGGTGAAAAGAAGTAGCACCCCAAAGATATCTAGATTAAACTACGCTGTAAAACCCAACTTATTGTTTCAACTTAAATATGTGAGTGTCAATGCTGCGAAATCATTTTATGTCAAGACAACGAGGGAAAAGAAGTTACCTCAAATGATTCTTGCTACTTGGCTCAATATTTTAGGTTAAAATGACTTTTTGCACAAATCTTGTTGTATTGAAAAGGAAAATTTTGTTTTAATAACAGCAACATTGGGTTTTACAGTGTACAACTTTATATCGTGCCCTATATTGTTGACTTTGCCTTTACATTAGTTCCAGATCACTAAAGTCCAGCTAACAAAACCAGAATGTGTCAAGTATTATCTAAAGACTGTAATCTCAATAAGGGTGCACCGTTTCAGGAAATGTGAAGTCTTTAACCTCCTGAACCTGCGTCCTCATATGTGGACATTTCATTTTAGGTTTGCTGGACCTTATACTTAATTTTGCTTAACTATGAGCTGTTGTCCTCAGTAGTCAATACATTAATCAGTATAAAAATCAAATGGCAGCATCAGCAGCTTATCCCCAGAAAAAAGTGGACCAGGTACAAAAACTGATCAGATTTTATGGTTAAAACTTGTTTATTTGTGCTTAATAATGTTTGTAGTTTGACTATTTTTTAGCAATAGCAACAAGCTACGACACCGCTAATCAGGAAGTACTCATTTGAGAACGAATAGACTTTTGCTATCGTTCTTTAAATGAGAGGGTGTAAATGTAAAGAAATAAACAGCTTTATAGACTAGTGAATTAATTGTGTTATACAGTAAAATTAACCCATCATTTTTTTTTCAAAAACAACTTCCTGTTCAAAGACAATGCTTAGTTTTGGTACTAATCAGGTCCTACTGATCCAAAATATCTAGGAGAAACTAACAATAAGCTTGGGTCTCAGGAGGTTAATGTGTGTTTTTGCATAGAGCCAAAATCGTGCTAAAGCCATAAAATGTGACTATTTCTTAGGTCCAGTGCAGATGCAAGGTAGATAACTTATCTATCCACATGTATAGCAATACATTTTGTAAAAGCAGAAACATTAAGAAGATTAATTGATTCATTTAGCAGAAAAACTGCAAATTATTTGGCAATAGTTTTAATTGTCACTGTTTAAAAATGCAATTATTCTCTGTTTCTAGACTCTCTCTGTCACGTGACTATATTAAAATCTTTAGAAATCTGATAATAATGACCATTTAGGTCAGTTTTACTACCAGTATTGTTCATTCTGGGCCAGTATCTGTCTACTTTGCACATTTTTTAGATGGCTGGATCATTTTTTTTTTTCAAAAAATTAATGTGTGTTTTCTAGTGGAAGCTGCTCTGTGGCCTAGTTGGACTAAGTTGAGAGGAACGAGGCCATAAACTGCTGGAGATGTTGAGGTCAAGGGCAGCAGAGTTTTATCTCCAACCATTGCTGGTGTTGTTCCCTGTGGAGCTGCCGACACCTTTCCTTCTGACCTTGTCATCACGCTGTGACACCATCACATCGACTATCTGCTGGCACGTGCAGCTTGCTGCATTTTGCTGCTGTGTGTGTGTGTGTGTGTGTGTGTGTGTGTGTGTGTGTGTGTGTGTTCTTGTACTGCCTACATAGCGAGGACCGGAACACGTTTCTAACCAACAGAGTGAGGACATTATTGCAAAGTGAGGACATTTTGGCCGGTTCTCACTTCTTTAAAGGCTTTTTATTTTTTATTTTTTATTTACGACTTTGTTTTAGGGTTAAGGTTAGTGAAAATGTCTTTTGTTTTCGTCTTTGTCAACTTTTTTCATACATAATGAAGATGGATCAGACAAAGGAAATAGAGGCAGAATTTACTGTGACCTCTTTTAATCTCCAACCCAACAAATACCCCATTACAAAAAAACTACCACTAATAAAAACTAAACTAAAACTAAAGCATTTTAAAAAAATTATAAAAAACTAGCAAACTCACTCTAAAAAAGAATTAAAACTAACTGGATTTGAAAACAAAAAATCACAACAAAATTAAAACTAAAACTAATGAAAAATACAAAACTATTATAACCTTGCAAGGGAATTCACTGTTCCAATGAGGGTCCTCACAAAGATAGAAGTACAAGAATGTGTGTGTGTGTGTGTGTGTGTGTGTGTGTGTGTGTGTGTGTGTGTGTGTGCATCACACAGACAAACACAGTCAGGCTAGAAACAAGACACCAGCAAAAAAAATGATGATTGCGAATGCAGTTTAGACTCTTTCTCAGTCTCTGATGCTGCTTTCATGAATTATTGGACGTTTGGGAACTGAAGGTGAGAACAGAGTTACTGTACGTCTCATGAGCTGATGGATCGCTGGAGGAGAACGGATGATTTATCTCCCGATGAGCATGTTTGAAACACAATCTGAGCATTATTGAGGATCTCCAGCTGACCTGCAGATCAGAGGCTCTAATAAATTCCAGAAAAGTTACAGTTTTAGGACTCTTGAACCCTAAATTATTACAATAACTGAGTTTAGAGCAGCACAATTGGTCTCAAGTTTCTTTTCACAATCTTGAAATATTTTTGTACTTTAGAATAGTCAAGATATGAATGTAAATAACAGAAAGATAAACTGATGTTTTTCAGAACTGTAAATGTGACTAGATAGTGTGAGATTTTGGTTATGGTCATACTGGATTGTTTTTTCCTGGTTGTAAAAGCATAATGACATGAATATACTAAGTGCTGAGAGAATGAGAATGTATCTTTTCTATTTACTATTTATTGAGATGAGATGATAAGAATGTATCTTGTTATTTACTATTTATTATGCTTTTTTTTATGAGTCCAGTACCTGAGTGCATTGAATTTCGTTGTATTTCTGTGCAATGACAAATAAAAATCTAATCTAATCTAATATAGAGTTTGAGAGAGAGAAAAATTACAGCCATCATAAACACATTTTTAAAAGTAATGAGAAGAAAGACAGCCACTGTATTGCATAGAGCCAAAATCTTGCTAAAGCCATAAAATGTGTCTATTTCTTAGGTCCAGTGCAGATGCAAGGTAGATAACTAATCTGTCCACATGTATAGCAATACATTTCGTAAAAGCAGAAACATTAAGAAGATTAATCGATTAATTTAAAATTGCCAGTTATTTGGCAATAGTTTTGATTGTTACTGTTTAAAAATGCTATTATTCTCTGTTTCCAGACTCTCAAATGGGAATACCTGTTGCTTTTCTGTGTTTGATTACTTAACATTAAATAACTTTGGGTTTTGGGTTGTTGGTCAGATATAACAAGACATCTGAAGATTCCACCTTTGGCCTTCGGTTGTCATATAATTCACAATCACATTTCTTTCACATTATAGAGAATAAATTATTGTTTCTTTTATAACCTCCACCAGGGAGGTTGTGCTTGTGCTTTGCTTTCTATGTTTGTTATGTCTGTTTGTTGGATGGATGACAGAAAAACTTGAAAAACCTGATTTTTCATGCTAGTGGAGGGGCGTGGCATCGGCCAAGGAACATTCTTTTTTGGAGTAGATCCCAGGTGGATACAAAAAAATTATTTTACTTTCATTAACATTGCAAGATAGGTCATTTGGCCTTACTCTTCTTAAAACCCACCTCTTCTCGTTGGCTTTTAACACCACGTAGAGTGTTGATTTTATGTTGATTTTATGATTTTTTGTTTTTATTGTATTCATGCATATTTTATTTTGTGCGGGCAGTACATTTTACATTTTATTTTATATCCCATTTTTAATTTATTTTACCTCATTGCATCTTACTGATCTATTGTTTACTACATCTCTTTGTATTGTGTTATCTATTTATTGTTTGTGCAGCACTTTGGAAACCTTGTGTTTGCTAAAATTGTGCTCTATAAATAAAGGGGATTGGATTGGATTGGAAGAGAGAGTTCCACCCTGGTTTCTATTATTATTATTTGGGGGGAGAATGCCATGCTTTTTCTTGATAGCTGATAGGAAAGAAAGAATATTAATAATAGAAAGAGATGGGGATGGCTTGAACAAAGGTCCACGGTAACGCAAACAAGGGATGTTGCGTTTATAGCCAAGAGCCAACATGGCACCCAATAATTAATACAATGCAATCAACGGGCAATCGTCATGACAACGCCTGTAAAGTTGTCAATCCTCAGCTCACCAGCAGGTCTTTATTGTCTCAGGTCAATAGAATGACGTACATGAGCAAATATTAGAACAGGTTCTGGGTCTCTATGAGTCTCTACATCGTCTCTATGTGCACCAGAACGTTTTCACATCTCCCGTCCTCACAACGAGCTGCCACTTCCACTTTGCTTTGCAGGCAGAGGAGAATCACTGAGGTGAGGAAATTGAGTATCTGAAGAAACACATATTAGACTGGCTGCAGGTTAGTGATGGAGGCAGGACATTAAGTGGAGAATAGAGGATCGGAGATGTCCCACAGACAGAGTGGAGAGGCCCGAGGGGACTTGATATGACACACCAGCGGCCCCAGACAGGGGATTTAGTGGCGTGTTGGGCTTTTGTGCCACATTATTATCAGCCAGTGATCCGCCAGGCACATGGGCAGCTCTGGATCCCTTCAGACGGGAGCTCTATCCCCCTCCAGTCTCCCTCCCCATGCTGCTCCCACTATTCACACACATCCAGGCTTAGCTGGTGTTATTGAAATGCTTCGGGGGAAACATCCTGCTTCACTTACATATGAAAAAAAAATCTTGAGAATGACAGAAAGGTGGAGATATAATGCTTAAAGACGAAGCACTACTACTTTGTGTCTTGGAAACTAGTATGAGGGCAATCAGACGCTGAGAACACCTTCTATCATGTGATTCAGCTGACACCAATAAGACAAGCATGTCGTCTTCTGATAGATTCATCCTCAGAGGACAGGCTTACCTATCTATCTCCACCTCCAGTATCAATTGTGAGGGGGGATTTAGTCTGTCTGCAGATAAGCATGCAAGCTAAGACAGAAACAGGAAGCTTCTCGCCATCTGTCTAGCTTTAACTAGCGTGGCTTCTGTCTAGGGATGGGTACCGAATTCGGCACTTTTATAGGTACCGACCGAATTCCGTCGGTACTACCGAGTACCGATTCATGTAAAATCAAACGGTACCATGTTTCGGTACCTAAACGGCATTACATTTAAACTGATCATTGATTTCAACCCGTTTTCATTTACCGTCTTTGATTAACAAGCGTGCTGACGATCGCACTATTTATTTTTTTATTTACCTCCTCGTCTGGTCCTGTCTGCTCACCGCGGCCACTAGCTGCTGCCCTCTTCCACCGCGGAGCAGAGACCAACAGCCGGCTCTCGGCCTGCTAGCCGCCAGCTGCTATCTCTCCAATGTCTCTACCCGGGCTTGGCCTTCGTCTGCCTCCAGATTGGACCTTCCTTAGTCCGTTTGCTCTCTCCATTAATCCGTAGACTAGTCATTAGCAGCTAGCAGCTAGCTGCTGCATCTCTGGTCCTCCGCTAATACTCCGCTCTTCAACTCAGGAATATTACCTGCCACTTTACTCAAAACTGCCTCCCTGAAATTAAATCCCTCAGACTCCTGCGTCATCCTCAATATGCGCACAGAGCAGCCCGACTCAACTTTGTTTATTCCAACCATGCCACGCCCACAATACCGTCTGACCGGTGCGCCGCACAGCTACGACGTCATCACAACAAATCACACGTGCACTTGCAACTTTTTTTTTTTTTCTCCTCCGTGAACTTGCCACCTGAGAGCTCCTCTGCATTCTTTGATAACACTCCAACCTTCATGTTACAAAATGCACGTTCACTCAACAATAAAGTACTGCTCATCCTGGATTTTATATTGTTTTGATATATTTTTTAAAGTTTATATTTTGAGAAATAAATATGTTACGCAAAAGTACCGAAAATTGGTACCGTTGAGTACCGGTACCGATTCCCAGGTACCGGGTATCGGTACCGTATCGATTCAAATGTGAAAGGTACCCATCCCTACTTCTGTCCATCAGCTTTCCAATCCAGACAGAGGAAGCAGGTATTAAGCACCTCGCTGCCCATCATGGAAATCTGTACTGGAAAGATCAACGTCTAAAGGAGCCGACTGTCAACGCAGGATCACACATTAAACATGCTGATAGCTGCTGACGTCACCTGGACCCCAAGTGTCCTAGATAAGGTTATTTTGGCAACACATGCAGGCAGAAACAGGCTGGCAGAGATGTGGACGAATCCACAGCAGAGCGGAGATGAGTGACAGGGAGCGAGTGGGCACGTGGTGGGCTAGACCGGGGAGCGAGTGGGCACGTGGTGGGCTAGACCGGGGAGTGTGCAGCACGGAGAGCTGACGGACAGGCCGCTGATGGATTAGGTGGTAAGCCTGGCAGAGGGCTGCCCTTTCTACATGGAAGCCTGCCTGATGCAGTGTGGTGATTAAAAAATAAAACTGAAGGGTGGGGAGTGTGTTTAGGCTCTCAGAAAAGCAGCGGAAAGAAACGTTGCGGAACAGACGCATGATTGAGCAAAAATACTTGACTAGATATTAGGGCGGGGCCATACGGCCCTAAAAGATTATCACGATATTTTAGGCTATTTTTTGCGATATCGATATTCTTGACGATATTAGGAAATACTTAAAAAGATATAGAAAATATGTTTTTTTTAGTCTGTATAAATAAATAAAAATCTAAAATGTAGTTTAAAGTGCAAATCTCAACAGTTGTCAAATACAAAAAATTTACTCTTGACTCCTGAGTATGAGCAAATAATAAAAATAACCATTTAGGGGTTCCGGGGGCATATTTTAATTAAATATTGTAAAGGAGAATAAAGGTTCTTGTATGTTTTATTTAAGGCATCTTATTTTGACAGTCTTCTTGTAAATTCTGTGGTGGATTCTCTTCACACACTGTGCTCTTATTTTGAAAGCTGCATGTGTTTAGCGACAGAGACTAAGTAGCTTTTTGTGATTAAAACAACTTTAACCACGACATCAAGAAGTAGGAACGTTGCCAATATCATGATATGCATTTCTTTAACCATAAAAAAATAATACCGATATTATCGTGAACGATACGATATGGCACACCCCTACTAGATATGCACTGTAAAAAGAAATCCTGTTGTTTTTACGGTAAAAAACCGACAGCTGTGGTTGCCAGAACTTTACCGTAATAAATACGGTAGTACATTTTTTAATTTTACGGTAAAAAGATATTGCCACTGTTGATTTCATGTTTAAGATTGCCATTTTATTCCATTTTTTACTGTATAAATAAAAGGTTTTTCCATCAAAAGAAGCCATATAATTGACAAGAAAATATTTTAAATTTGGCCACGCATAAATTAAAGATTTTACCATTAAATATTACAGTATATTTTTGTTAGAGATATGGTGTTTAGTACATTTAACAGTGAGGAAAAGTATTTTTACAAAAAATAAATGCAAAAATTACAGTGATGCTTGTATATTATTTACATTAAAGACATATTACAGTGTATTTTACAGTGGAGTAATGTATTTTTCAAAAAACAAAACTGTAAAAAAATGCTTCATGCTATGGAGCCAAGTGGAAAACAGCTAAATCATTTGCTCTTTGTAATCTCCAAAGGTGGTGTTTGGTGGTTGGGGGTTGGGTTTAACAGCAATATCTGCTGCATAATTCATGCCTTCACTCTCGTGACTGCAGCAGCCACATTGGTCAACAGTTTTCTTTGGAATTTATATTAGTAATTAATTATTCAGATTTCCAGGATGGAAGCACAGATCCTGCTTTGGCATAACACTGTAATTCTTGTTGTGGGGCACAGGATGACAAATCGCTTCATAATTACCAGCTCTTATATTAGGTGACATTTTAAAACAACAACAAAAAAAAAGGACCACTTAGCTGGAGATGCACTCTTCTCACACCATTTTAATGTAACATTGGCACATAAATTCGTTTTACTGGCATTTATGTATATCATTGAATTTAAGTAAAACTACTAGATTTTAGTAGTCAGTTTAAATTATCAATCTATTATTACTGATCATTCATAACTTCCACCATGTAACTTATTCTGTCACATTAAATTCACGGCTGTATGTTTTAATGGAAGAAATTAAAATGTTGACATCAAGGCCATCTGTTGAGAATAAAAAGATATGATCAACATTCATAATATGGGTCCAATGGTTTGGTTTATGTTGGAAAACTCTGATTCAACAAAAACAAATTCCCATTGATTGTCTATGGAGGATGACAGAGATGCTTAATATTAAAATCTTTAGAAATCTGATATTAATGACCATTTAAGGTCAGTTTTACTACCAGTATTGTTCATTCTGGGCCAGCATCTGTCTACTTTGCACATTTTTTAGATGGCTGGACCTGACCTAATGTCTTTTTTATTACTTTGTTTATATAATAGGGAAATAACTTAAAGCTTTTCTGGAAAATGCTGACCAGACAACTAAGAAAACTGCTCCCTTCCATCACATTTTTCAAGATTTTATTAATGCTTATAAACCTGGTTATGAACTTGATCCTTTCAGAACTGGCTAATAATAGTTACATTTAAAGTTTCATTTAAAGAACTGTAGTAAACTCTGGCTTACATAAATATAAAATATATGCATTATATGTATTTGTAATTTATCATGGATATTGATGCACCAAAAGTTGAGGGTTTCACAGGTTTCTTCCCAGTTTTGTGCTCCTTTCAGACAGTAATTCATGTTCACAAATGCTGATTTTTTTTTAATCGTGTTGCATATCTCTTTAAAAATGTATTTCCCACAGTCTCAGCTACTTGGATGAAGGCCCCAGTTCAGGAATGCTTCCTGTATGAACAAATACTTAACAAATAAACTGTGTCATAGAGTAAAGTTCCTGCATTACTAAAGGTAAATCATCATTGTTTTATTAATAGCATTAATGGGAAGCAGACATTTGGTATGCAAATGTGCCCTTATTCCCTACTTTTTGAGTTATGGAATAACTTATCCAGAAGTATATAAAATACAAATGTGAAGTTCCTTTTTAATTCACTTTAATAGGCCAGACCAATAGACTTTATGGGCTGCTCGCTTTAGCAGCCAAAAATATGACAATAATAACTCAGATTGAGATATTAGCCTGAGTTAATAGGCCTACAGTTATAAATCAAACCCTAAGCAATCCCAAACCAAACCACTACATTTAGCATGACAAGAAACCCAAACTGCAATAAGTGCCATAAATAATAATAACAACACGTGTTATTGATCCCTGCAGATTAATTCTGCCCCAGTCCAGAGAGGTCAGAGGTCAGGGTGAGCCACAAAAAAGTGATGGGAGGAATGAAAAAGGGAGGAAACCATCAGGACTGAGCATGTGCAGCCAGTAGTGATAAACACACAGACATTAACACACACACACTAATGCATGGGTCTCAAACTGACGATATTTTGTGGCCCCCACCTTGATATGAAAGTTTAATGTGAGTTTTATATGAATGGCACTTTACCGTGTCGTGTGTGGAAGGTTCCTTTAATTACTTTTTTTGGTAATTTTGTGTCTTTGTTTTTGGTAATTTTGTGTCTTTTAAAAAAAAAAAAGTGTCTTTTTTGGTCATTTTGTTTCTTTTTTTTAAAGTAATTTAGTTTTTTTTCTGTCATATTGTGTCTTTTTTTTGTAATTTAGTATCTTTTTGGTCATTTTGTTTCTTTTTTTTTTAAAGTAATTTAGTTTTTTTTCTGTCATTTTGTGTCTTTTTTTGGTAATTTTGTGTCTTTTATGTAATTTAGGTTTTTTTCTGTCATTTTGTGTCTTTTTTTTTGTAATTTTGTGTCTTTTTGGTCATTTTGTTTCTTTTTTTTAAAGTAATTTAGTTTTTTTTCTGTCATTTTGTGTCTTTTTTTGGTCATTTTGTGTCTTTTAAGTAATTTAGGTTTTTTTCTGTCATATCTTGTCTTTTTTTTTTATTTTGTGTCTTTTTGGTCATTTTGTTTCTTTTTTTTAAAGTAATTTAGTTTTTTTTCTGTCATTTTGTGTCTTTTTTTGGTAAATTTGTGTCTTTTAAGTAATTTAGGTTTTTTTCTGTCATATTGTGTCTTTTTTTTTTGTAATTTTGTGTCTTTTTGGTCATTTTGTTTCTTTTTTTTAAAGTAATTTAGGTTTTTTTCTGTCATATTGTGTCTTTTTTTTTGTAATTTTGTGTCTTTTTGGTCATTTTGATACTGCCTCCAGCGGCCCCCAGGTAATTTGAGTTTGAGAGCCCTGCACTAATGTAAACACATCCCTTATATTATGAGCAGCAGTCACATCAGTGTGCTGTGGATCCGCATCCTCTTTCCCTGGCAAACACAACGGAGATGCAGTGGAAAGTTACTGGTGCAGTGAAGGAGTGAGGGTCCCAGCTGAATCACAATGGCTGGATTATTATACCCACGCTACTGTACACGCCATGGACTGGACACTGTGATGCACTGCTGCAAGACTTCTGGCACTAAACATGAAGCTGTCCTGCTTTCTGATATGATGCTAGTGTTAAAGTGTGCAGGATATATAGCTGAGGGCTGCCCTTTTTGGTCACTTAATGTCTTTTATTGGTCATTTTGTGTGTTTTTTGGTCATTTTGTGTCTTTTTTGATCATTTTGTGGTCAATTTGTGTCTTTTTTGGTCATTTTGTGTCTTTTTTTTAGTAATTTTGTGTCTTTTTTTGGTGATTTTGTTTCTTTTTGGGGTAATTTTGTGTTTTTTTTGGTAATGTTGTGTCTTTTTGGTCATTTTGTTTCCTTTGGGCTGCCCCAGTGTGGAGGGGGTCTAAGTTCTGTCTGATGGGTTCAGGTGCACCACATTAGTTTCATTTTAAAGAGGCTTCCTGCAGGCCAGAGACCCCCAAGTGTTTCTCTGGTAGACAGGTAAAGATGACAGCATGTTTTTCTTTTTTAAATGAGTAACATTGACATTTAATTCATTTTTCTGGAGGCTTCTTCAGAAAAACTCTCAAGGCCCCCGTATTATTATTATTTAACCCATGTTGGGACCGTTAATCTCAGCTTTAGCACCAAGTTACTGTCCTGGTGACTTCAGAGCTACCGGCCTTCTGTCTGTCTCTAACAAGGAAATACCGCTGGACGTGACTTATAAAAAAAATTCTGACTCGTGCATTGAAGAGAAATAGTCTTTACATACCCTCCGCCCGGCTACGAAGATCAGACATGGTTCTCTGGACGGGCGGCATCTCTCCACGCAGAAGCCGGGCGACGGCACCTGTCAAGCGGCCGCGGCTCGGTGCGGAGCCCCCTGTGGTGGTGGTGGAGGCGGCTAGGAACTAACAAGAGGAGCCTCTCTCTCTCTGTTTACCGCTGAAGAGACACACAGAGCGGCTACAAACAACATTCATTCCCCGCTGGAGAAGGACCGTGCCCAGGAGCCCCACGGCGTCACGGTTCCCCCAGCATCCCGGTTCTCTCGGCGGGTGATTGTGGAGCCGTTAGACCGGCGTCAGTGCGGCAGGACCCGGGCTAACCACGGACTGACGGGAGGGGGACGGAGCCGCTTCACAGTATGGACCGTACCATCTCCACCCGCAGCGGGAGGGGGGGCCGGAACATCTTAACTCTCATTTCACTGCGGCGGGAATAAATAACTCATTAAAAATGTATTTTTTTTTACTAGAATTTATCAAATACAAAGTACTGGATGTTAATCGATAGGGTTAATAATATTTAAAACACCGGTATGTTTTTAAAATTGCCCCGAAAATGAGCCGTTGGTGTGGGCGCCCCCCCCCCCCCCTGCAGTAATGTTGTTCCCAGCTTGAAGACATAACAATAGTACACAGGCTGGGAGTTGTCTCAGCACTATCTAGTCCTGTTTGGTGTAAATTATAAATATGAATGTATTCATAATTATTGCAATACCAGCAAATTGTAACCTAGCTCATTTAACAAACGACCATACATTAATATATGCTAAAACAAACAAGATTTAATGCATTAGAATGCAAATATAAACTAGCTCTGTCATGAATTATTTTTCAATATCAGTTGAGTTCCACTACAACTATAACTCAACTCATCAATCATGGAAATGTAGTTAAATTGATACATCTCTGACAGTGTCTATCAAAACTGAACATTATTATCTTTGTAAAGGCAGAATATATATTATATATATGTATATATATATATATATATATATATATATATATATACACACACACACAAATAATACAAAATATAACATATCACTTGCACAATATAGTGTGATGCAGTACAACAGCTCTGCCTTTAATTCTGCCTTTACAAAGATAATAATGTTCAGTTTTGATAGAGACTGTCAGAGACGTATCAATTTAACTACATTTTTTAACTAACATAAGTAATACACTACTTTGAAAGTTGTGAATATATTATATTTCCAAACAGGAATTAAATCTGATATACATAACACATTTTTCTAAATTTTGTCTCATATTTATGTTAACTTATACAACTACTGATTACTTTTTCCTAGATAGAGAGGGCCACCAGTGACAAAATATGGCACACAAACTACAAACACAGCAAGTTGAGATTTGAAAAACAATCATGAACACATGCATCCCAGAGAGTCATTTACATCTGATTACATGTGATATTATGTCATGATACGTGGAGTTAACATCTGCTAACATCTGTCCTGAGGCCAGATGGAGGAGTAGCTTTAGCGGTTCGTTGTCAGAAGTAAATGTTTGTCAAGTTTAGATAAACAAAGATGAATTAATCAATTGATCATGAAATTGCTAAAATGTTGCAAGACAATGCCTGCATCAATACAAGATAAGCAGGAGGTTAAAGCTTAAATCTACACTACATTGCAGGATCTCTCTTCCTTTACTCTTTTCATTATATTGCTTTTTAGTGCTTTATTTACCAGGATAGACTCTCTGTAATTTAACCAATTACCTTTGCAAGAAGGCTGCAGAGAATCAGAGAATAACTAACATTATATTACAGTTTATTCAATTATCTACATAACTCTACTCCACATAGTCTGATAGCATTAAAAACAGGGAAACTAACCTCATCTACATGTCCAAACTAAACCCTGGCCCATTACTAACCACAGCAGAGGAATCAAGCAGCTGTAAGTAGACACTATGTTATCAGTCGTTGGGCTATTATGTGATTATTGTCTCAAGAACAGCTGAGCTCAGATCTAATCCAGGGTGACTGACTCTATCTGCAGCTTCCTTTGTGTCCCTCATCTCGTGTCACTCTCCTGTCATCAAGCTGCTCTAACGTTGACCCTCACTTACTAAAAATAGAAACCGTAAAGAAAGCGTTATTCAGCCAAATACAAAGACGGCAGCAGCAACAATGCCACGTCTCTGCTGCTGCTGCCTGCTGTACAGTAAATCAAAGTGTGTTCTCATTCTCACTGCAGTTGAAATGCAAATCAGACTGGAGACGGCATTTATACAGCAGCAGCACCGCTGCAGTTTCCTCAGAGAACTGCAGTGAAATCCAGACTCTCTGTCTCATGTTTGGATACACTGACTCTATTCTCTATTCTCATAAAGCTGAATGTCCTGCTGATGTTCACAGAGAGATTCCTCAGTCATTGCTGCCAGACTCTTTGCATATTTTCATGCAATTTGACTCTTCTTTAGGAGTGAATTTAGATGCTATTGTTTTGATATTGCCTTTAGAATTAAAATGTATTTACTGTTGTAGGGATTAGGGAAAAATCTGATTATGCTTTTTAAAATCATAAAACAGTCTGTGTATGAGCAGTGCAGATGCAGATTTTTGTGTGTTTCTAATAAGAATAAACACATTTTCCTCTTTCTACTGTCAGTCCTGTTCTCGACAGCCAGAAAAAAGCCACAGGATCTCGTGTTAACACATGAACTAAAGATTCAAAAATAAGAAATAAACACCTAAACATCTCCGCCTCCTCCTGTGCTGCCTGCTAGAGACACATCTCTCCCAAAGATTCCCTTTCTTTCCCCCCACTCCACCTAATTCAACATCAGCTTGCCACCACGGGGATTTGGCTCATGTAGCTCCCACGGTTGCTAAGCAACAGTGACAAGAAGCCTGCCTCTTCGATTATGTGTGTGTGTGTGTGTGTGTGTGTGTGTGTGTGTGTGTGTGTGTGTGTGTTTTACAGCAGATCCAGTCCAAACAATGAGTCATTTAACCAGCCGTAACAATTTCTACCACTGTCAAAATCTGTCAATTACAAACAGCATAAGTAGGTTTTTTTTTATCAGTTTATTTTCTTATCTTCATCAGATTGACCTTAAAAGATGTCACTGATACTCCCTCTGAACACATTTGTTCTTTCATTCACTATTGCAGAGTAAATAAACATGTTGGCAGGCTGTGAGTCAAATGCAAATAAAAGATCCTGCATAAAACATCAGTCACATGACTTTACTATCAGCTCCTTTTAGTTCAATATTTGTCCAAAACTCAAACTAGCCACAGCAAATCTTTATTCCAGCTATAATTCAAAGTAAGCATTATGGGCTGTCCTGGTGACCTATCATTTATATTAATTAATATTAATTTAATGTAGATTTACTAATAGTATCTACAGCGACACTATATAATAAAGGAGACAATTAATAAACAAATAGGATCTGTGGGTTTTTATGAATCAAGACTCAAAAGTCTAACAATGGCAAAAAAAATATAAATTTCAAATCAATTCATTTTTTAACTCTTAAGCTTCTTCATGTATCAATAAAAATGCAATTTCCTTTATTTATTTAGTCAGTAGTTCAAATGAAACAGTCAGATCATCTTCAGTCACTTAAACCAGCTGTTCTCAACCTTGGGGTCGGGACCCCAATTGGGGTCGCGAGATGATTTCTGGGGGTCGCCAAATCATTTAGGAAGTCAGCTCTGTCTCCACTGTGTTAATGTGTTCATGTGTTTTAGTCTTTTTGGTCATTTATTGTCTTTTATTGGTCATTTTATGTGTTTTTTGGTCATTTTGTGTCTTTTTTTGTGTCTTTTTTTGATCATTTTGTGGTCAATTTGTGTCTTTTTTGGTGATTTTGTGTCTTTTTTTAGTAATTTTGTGTGTTTTTTTGGTGATTTTGTTTCTTTTTTGGTAATGTTGTGTCTTTTTGGTCATTTTGTTTCCTTTTTTGGGTCATTTTGTTTCTTTTTTGGGTGATCTGAACTGTGCGTGTGAGATTCTGTTCAGTGATGCATGTTAAATTGGGGATCATGACTCCAAAAGGTTGAGGACTACTGACTTAAACTACAATAAAATGCAATTTTAAGTTTGTTTCAAACCCTTTTGAAGCCGTGCCTGTGTCTTTTAGGTCAACAACCACAACACTGAAACAACTATTGGAGATTAGATCCACTGCAGATACTCATGATGCCGAGATGATGAATCACAGTGATCTCCTGACTGTGATGAGTTTTTTTTTGTTTTTTTGGGTGAAATGCCTCAATAAATAGTGGATGGATTGTCATGAAATTTGGTAGAGATCCCCGTGATTCCTCAAGGCTGAAGCTCCATTGTGTTTTCTTGTTTTTTTGCTGTTGCTTTTTCTAGTAAAATGTCTATTAGATGGATTTTGCCATGACATTTTGTTCCAACATTCATGTCTCTTGTTATAAATTAGTAGCAAATATGCAGGAACAGCGAGTGAGATGCAGCTTCACATTGCTTTGTGATTTTATCATGAAAAGAGTTCAGAGAGGTAAAGTTTGGCTCATAACTTCAATCAATCAGAAATGATAAGGAGCCTGAGCTTTGAACCTCCTCTGAGCTACAAACAGCTCCACCTTTAAACTCCCTGCTCACCTTCTCTTCATCCTTCAGAGAGAACAAACACGAGTCTGAATAACCAGCCTGTAAATGATGATGTTAGTGAATCCCTTTACATCTGCAGGAAAACACTTTGCTGTTGTTGAGGGAGGAAGTAATGCAGCTTTATACACTGTAAAAAAAAAAATCTGTTTAATTTACGGTAAAATACCGGCAGCTGTGGTTCAAGGTTATAATAGTTTTGGATTTTTCATTAGTTTTAGTTTTCATTTCGTTGTGAATTTTTGTTTTCAAATTCAGTTAGTTTTAGTTCGTTTTTAGAGTGAGTTTTCTAGTTTTAGTTTAGTTTTTATTAGTTTTAGTTTTTTTGTAATGGGCTATGTGTTGGGTGCCAGATTCAAATAGGTCATAATAAATTTTGCCTTTATTTCCTTTGGTTTATCATCTCAGCCCCAATAAGGTTATTAACTGTTTTGAATTTTGGTTCTAGTGTAAACATCCCAGTCTCAGTAAACATATTCACCATGTGTTGCATGTTCAAATAGAAACACTGAATTATGAATGAAAAAAGTTGACAAAAACGAAAACTAAGGACATTTTCACTATAATTTTAGTTAGTTTTAGTTAGTTTTGTAACCACAAAATACAGTTTCAGTTAGTTATCGTTTTTTTAAAAACTCTAGTTTTTATTTTTATTTCAGTTAACGAAAGTGTTTTTTCAATTCTAGTTTTCGTTATTTCGTTAGTTTTCGTTAACTATAATAACCTTTGCCAGAACTTCACCGTAAAAATTACAGTGAGTGGATTTTCTATTCTAAATTTAAATGTAAATATCAGCAAAAACTGTAATTTAGACTGAATATTCCCGTTATTTTCAGGGTAATTGTGTCATTCATTCACACATCATGGTATTTCTCCATAATTTTTGCATGAAAATGTTATATTTTTACAGCAAAACTGTGTGTTTCTTCCACTTTATTACAGAAAAAAGTAAAAGTTTTGTGCTATTCTTTGATTTACGGTAATTAAAAGTGTCTAATACGGTGATATACAATTTTTAATTTTATGCCCTATTTCTGATGTATTTGACATTGTTTTACTGTTATTTCTACAAACATTTTTTACAGTGTAGGTACTCCTGGAAATTGAAAATGTCAACCCTGAAGTGTTATTGGAGGATATTAGAAGACTTTTTGCAAAATGTTTCATTTTTATATTACAAATCGAGGTCAGTTGAGTCATTATTATCATTATTATATTTATTATAGTCTCTTTCCCACAGCACCCCTAAATAGACAAGAACACATAATTTGCATCCATCACCACTTTATCTTTTACCTTTAAACTATTTATTATCTTTTTAGACTACTAATTACATCAGCGTAATGTCTGAATGTCTTTTTTTAAAGCACCTTACATATGAGAAGCACACGTAAATTTAGTTGTATACTTTTTTAATACAATGACAATAAAGGAAAGCTTGAATCTTGTGTGATTTACTGATTGGTCAGATGCCACAGTGTCACAGAAACCCATATGGTTCTATGAGGAGACCTGTTATAGATGTTAAGTCAAGTTTAAAAAAATAAAATAAAAGAATGTCAGCTCAAGTTACCAAATATGGTTCTTTGCCTGATAAAGAGTTAAACACTGCAGCAGCTTCACTGGATCCTAAATGCTTTTAAACTGGTAACCAGTTGACTATAGAGGATGAAGAACCAACTATTTAATTTATCGATGCTACATAAAAATAACTATAGTGAAACCTCTCCTAATGTCACCTTGACTCTTTAGTGCTGAAAGATTTTATCCTAATTTAGCACAATTATTTGTGAGAGTAAAATCATTACCAAATTAGTCCCATTCATGCATATATTGTATTTTATGGACACATTTATTTGGATTTTATGCTCACAACCGCATCAAGACAGTACTTAACCCATAAGAACCCAGAGCCAGTCATCCTTAAAGGATGTGTTCTATAAGTGGACCACATTGAACACATTTCTGATGTTTTTAAAAAAAATTCTACCCCTGAGACATAAACATTACAATGGGCATTTATGGTATTTATGTTTATGATATTTCTTATTTTAAAATAGAAAAAAATAGACACATTTTCTGCTTACAGAGACACAAATTTACCTTTTTATTTTGCATCTCCATAACATTTATCAAAATTATGACTTTAATTTGTGCAAGAAATATGGTCAGAACAAGTTAAATGCAATACAGGACAAACTATTAACGGATTAGAATTGTTAAATGGGTTTAAACTTCGCCTTGTCACAAAAAATAAGCTTTTTAAAATTAGCTACTTTTACACATTTCTGTTTCCAGTCACAGCCACATTCTTGTCAAAGTCACATGACCACCACACCAGGATGTTGAGTCTATGTCGCTTAGGGATTTAATGAGTTAATGTGAAGAATAAAGCTGAATATGGGAGATTCTAGAAGATTTAAAGTGTTTGTTCCATGGGTGTCACCATGGGTTCTTATGGGTTAAACTGTAAAAAACGAAGATTGGATGAGACTATATTTCATGTTTAGTGCTTTTTGATTCAAAAACAGCTTTCATATTCTCAAAAAAAATGAACACTTGTGGCTGTAAATCTTAAGAAGCTCAAATTTTTTGCCTGTGATGAGACATAAACATTACAATGGGCATTTATGGTCTTTATGTTTATGATATTTCTTATTTTTAAATAGAAAAAAATAGACACATTTTCTGCTTACAGAGACACAAATTTACCTTTTTATTTTGCATCTCCATAACATTTATCAAAATTGTGACTTTAATTTGTGCAAGAAATATGGTCAGAACAAGTTAAATGCAATACAGGACACAACTATTAACGGATTACAATAGTTAAATGGGTTTAAACTTCGCCTAGTAACAAAAAATAAGCTTTTTAAAATTAGCTACTTTTACACATTTCTGTTTCCAGTCACAGCCACATTCTTGTCAAAGTCACATGACCACCACACCAGGATGTTGAATATACGTCGCTTAGGGATTTAATGAGTTAATGTGAAGCATAAAGCTGAATATGGGAGATTCTAGAAGATTTAAAGTGTTTGTTACATGGGTGTCACCATGGGTTCTTATGGGTTAAACTGTAAAAAATGAAGATTGGATGAGACTATATTTCATGTTTAGTGCTTTTTGATTCAAAAACAGCTTTCATATTCTCAAAAAAAACAGCCACAACACTTGTGGCTGTAAATCCTTAGAAGCTCAAATTTTTAGCCTGAAAATGAAAGAGTAAAATCATTACCTAACTAGTCCTATTCCTGCATATATTGTATTTTATGGACACATTCATTTGGCTTTTATGCTCACAACCGCATCAAGACAGTACATAAACTGTAAAAAAAAAAAAAAAAAAAAACGAAGATTGGATGAGACTATATTTCATGTTTAGTGCTTTTTGATTGAAAAACAGCTTTCATATTCTCAAAAAAGCAACAAAAATAAACACTTGTGGCTGTAAATCCTAAGAAGTTCACATTTTTAGCCTGAAAATGATATCTCAATCTCTCCAGGATACATCCATCCTGCTCCTTCTCACTTGGGTTAAATAATAGTGTTATTGATTTTATCATTAATCATTGCTGCTTCTCTAATGACATAAAAACAACCAGACTGGTGGAAGCAGCCTTCAGCCCTGCAGCTCCAACATTCATTCTGCCTTCAGCTCTTCAGGGAATGTTTCCAGCATGACATTTAGCTGTAATTGAATTGCACTCTGCCCCCTGGTGGACGGAGATCTGTGAGGTGGGAGAGTCATTTCCCCCAAACTCTGTTGATTAATGTCAAACCTGCACAAAGGCTCATTTCATGGAGGCAAAAGTTGGATTAAAAACCATTTTCTCCCCAGCCATAAATGTGGAGATCAGTCTGATTTGGCCTTATTGCAACATCTCAAAAATGGACTGCAAATCCGTCATAATATGAATTTAACATACAAATCATGCAGGCAATCTATGAATACATCTGTTTATTCAATCCGCACAAAATTAAAACCATTTATCACGCTGCTCTGTTTGACTCCTTCCACTCAGTCACAGCCGAGCCGGCGAACAGCAGCGAAATTAAAGAGCGTTAAAGTATTAATCTTTTCAAATTGCTTTTTTAATAGCAGTCGAGGTGGCTGGCGAGGCTACATTAGCACTTGTGATGAGGAGGGCTGAGAGATAAGCTCTTCAGGTTGAACACACTATCACCATCTCACTGCTCTCTTGTCTAAATGTGCTAAAATGAGATAAAATGGCTGCTTGACTCAACATGGCGTGGGTGTTTCACTCAACTCTAGATAAGAGCGTCCTTTCAGTCTTTACAGGAGGCGAAACAACACGCTGGGCTTGTTTTCACCTATATTTTATCTACATTCATGTAGTGATATTCACGATTAATCTGTCTTAATCTGAAATAAAACAGCTGAAGATGGGTTTTTTCTAACTGAAATTGAAAATTGTATGGGGGAGGGATTTTTGAGAAACTGCTCCTCCATGTCTATATATATATATATATATATATATATATATATAAAACCTAATTAAAATGAAAATGATATGTAAAGCCCGTGACTGATTTATTCTATTTATAAGGTATAAGGACAGTATGTTCAACTGGCAGGCAGAGTAACATAAGTAGCTTTATCCACAGACTGACTGCCAAACTCAGAATGTAGGATCTCTAATCCAGCCAACACTATGATGGCATAATATAATATAATATAATATAATATAATATAATATAATATAATATAATATAATATAATATGAAATAATGTAATATAATATAATATAATATAATATAATATAATATAATATAATATGATATAATATAATATAATATGTTATGATATAATATAATATAATATAATATAATATAATATAATATAATATGATATAATATAATATGATATAATATAATATAATATAATATAATATAATATGATATAATATAATATAATACAATATAATATGATGTAATATAATATAATATAATATGATATAATATAATATAATATAATATAATATGATATAATATAATATAAAATAATATAATATAATATACTATAATATGATATAATATAATATAATATAATACAATATAATATAATATAATATGAAATAATGTAATGTAATATAATCCAATATAATATTTTACAAAACCCTGTATCAGCACTCAGAATCTTTTGCATTTTCATGCAAAAAAAATCTATTTTTGAGGACTTTAATTGCATGTCAGCATAAGCAAACAACCCAAAAACTGTTATAGATTTTAAATAAACTGTTACAAAATCAGACAAAAATGTATGATCTCTTTACAACTGAGCCCAGCCCACCTTAGACCTGCTAAGAGCTGAGATAAAAGAAAGTACAGACAGAAATCTCTCATGCCATAAAACCCAAACTCGTCTTCCTTGGTCAGAAATATGTGTATTCATGAAGGACCCCATCATTCACAGTAAGAGGATTATTGAGAAAATAGGTTTTCGGGGCTTTTGAAGACGGGGGTAAAGACCATTAGGAAAAAAAACAGCTCAATAAAATTAAGTCCTAAAATGAGATTGGAAAAATAAAAGTGATTAGCTCCTCAGGCAGTAATTTCAGAGTCTAGACACCCTAATGGTATCTAGCATTGGTGATTAGCAGCAATAATATAAAAAAGAGCCTTTACAGACCATTGTAATAGCTTTCATCATGTCCTTATAATAAAAGGCAGTTTAAAGGAGAGTTGGGGTCACTTTGGATCAATAAGAGTTGGAGCCAGAGGCAGACTCATAATACAGACTCATAATACAGACTCATAATACAGACTCATAATACAGCTACAGGCTCAGGATGGCACTAAATCTGAGTTTGGCACTTTCTACTTTCCAAGATGGATTCTCTCTAATGACAAGGAGGATGTGACAGGAACAGGTGATGACATCCTGAGTGTGTAACAGTCAGCTTCAAGCCAGAGACTCCTTGGAAAGTAACAACTTGAAACTTTGGGATTAGTCAGAAAAGACACAAAATTACCCAAAAAAGAATCAAATTGACAAGACACAAAAATGACCAAAAAATTACATAAAATTAAGCAAAAAAGGACTGAAATTGACCCCCAAATGACAAAAAATGACCACAAAAAGACACAAATTGACCAAAAAAGACACAAAATGACAAAAAAAAGACACAAAATGACCCAAAAAAAGAAATAAAATGGCCCAAAAAAGAAACAAAATGACCAAAAAAGACACAAAATGACCAAAAAAAGGAAACAAAATGACCAAAAAAGACACAAATTCACCAGAAAAAAAGACACAAAATTACCAAAAAAGACACAAAATTACCAAAAAAAGACACAAAATGACCCAAAAAAGAAACAAAATGGCCCCAAAAAAGAAACAAAATGACCAAAAAAGACACACAATTGCCCAAAAAAAGACACAAAATGACCAAAAAATGCACAAAATGACCAAAAAAAGACATTAAATGACCAAAAAGACTAAAACACATGAACACTTTAACACAGTGGAGACAGAGCTGACTTCCAAAATGATTTGGCGACCCCCAGAAATCATCTCGCGACCCCAATTGGGGTCCCGACCCCCAGGTTGGGAACAGCTGCTCTAACAGAGTGGCGCTGTCACCGCTCAGAGCTGACGTGTCACCTCTCCAGGGAGCTGCTTCATCACCTGCGACACATAAAAACTGTCCAGGTGTCTCTGTGGACATGCTGCTGCTGTATTGTTTCTCTGTGACATATTATACGGTCCGGCTGTCTTCTACCCAGTAACACCTGCACTCCCACTCTGGCTGTAACACAGTATTAGTCAGGGAGGATCCACTGAGCTCATGACTCTGTGTTTGGAAGATGTCACAGTAGAGTTTACCGTACTGCATTCCTTTTATTTTTTTTACATTACGTAGAGAAGAATAGAGACAGGAAAGAACACATGAAGATCCTGTAGAATTTTAGTTCAGATTTAAGAGCTTGCACAAATTGTATTAGTATATTCTGTATACATGATTATGCACAGTTACATCTGCTCTAAAACACTTATTTATTATTATTATTATTATTACTATTATTATTATTATTATTATTATTATATATTTATATATAATATATTAAATAATTTATTTATACTAATTATTTTAATTATTTATAATTATTTTATTTTATATTGTTACTATTTATTTATTATTACATATTATATACTATATACTGTAATATTATTACAATTATATACCGTCTAGTCACCATAGCATTGTTGCCATCATATCATCAGTATAATTATAATTACCATCATCTTGCCAACTTACCAACTGATCTGCTTTTTTTAACTTGTGTCCTTGTTCTATTCTGTGTTTTTTTCTATTGTTGTTTTTATTTATGCTACCTCAGCATCTTATTCTATTGTATTTTATTGTACTTGAATACCGGACTGCTGTGACAACCAAATTTCCCTTCGGGGATGAATAAAGTAATCCATCTATCTATCTATCTATCTATCTAAAACACAAGTTAGTTAAATGAACATGTTTAACACACTAGCTAGTTTAGCATGTTAGCAGACTATAATTTATGAATAGTGTTTTTAGTCAGCAATGCTTATATGCTCACAATGATCGTGCTTATTATATTGACATTTAGTAACTAAGCTGTGTTCAGAAGACTAAACTAATGTTAATGTTAATGTTCAGCTAAAACTAAAACAACTTTTAATGCTAGCATTGCTAACATCCTTACAATACAAAGATAATCAGACTGATTTAGCAAATATGTTCAGTCAACTATACTTTATGTTAACTAAGATTAAAGTAGTAAGTAAATGTAAATTAAAATTAAATGAAAATACAAACTAGTTAAATGTAAAAAAAAAAAAGTAACATGCTAGCTAGTTTAGCATGTTAGCAGACTACACATTACATGTCAGCATTGCTAATATACTCAAAACGATCATGGATATTATATTAATACTTGCCAAATAAGTTATAATGTTCAGGACAATTACTTGTTAACTCAGGTTAAAGTGGAAAGAGCCTACATGAAGTCTACTTTTAAAACACTAGCTATTTTAGCATGTTAGCATCATAATTTAGCTAATCTTTGAGCTAAATGGTAACTTCAGCATTGCTAACATGCTCACAATGCTAATGGCAATAATGAAGCTGATATTTTGCAAATATAGTGTTCACAAACTTAAACTACACATCAGATTAACACTAAACTGCTTAGTTTACCCTCTAAATAGCTTAATTTTCAAACAAACTAATATGCTGATTAAGCATGTTAGCAGGGTATAATTTTGCTAATTAGCATTGAAGACAAAGCGATCAGTTAGTTAGTTAGTAAGTTTTGTGGGTGTTTAAAGGGAAAGTTGGGGGATTAACACATTGATTTATTATCTAAGAATCATGAAAGTCTGTATATTTCATATTAATCCATCAAGAAGGCTATAGCCAATTTGTCTGAACCAAAATGGCAGACTAGCTGAACAAATTGTTTTAATTTAGGTGTGTGCTGATTTGAGTTCCTGCAGCCTGACATGTTAATCATTACTTAAGGTTTAAATGAATCACTATGGTGATATAAAGCCAGTGAATCTTGAAATGGAGTTTGTGTTTTGGCTGTCATCTTATCCGGAGACGGAGACATGTTTGTTTGATTAAAGAACACAAAGTCAGGCCATTAAAAGTCTTCTGTCAAAGCTTTGGTGAAAACTGTGTAAACTGTGATGAATAATTTAAAGACAACTATCATTTTACTTGAGATTAGCTTGCTGGGTTGCCATGGCGGAGATGCATTTATTATTTACCGGCAGTGTGAGTGTGACTGTAAGGCAGCTTACAGGCTCTCAGTCGTTTTTAGATCTGTTCAAACTGGAGGATTAATCGAGGTTAGTAATCCACGGAGTGTCTGAGCTCCTCTGAATGAGAAGCCAGGAGCGACACAGCAGCGTGGTGCACCATGTAATGTGGCAGAGAGTTCCTAATGGAGGAGACGATGATGATGGCGGCCGGACAGGAGAAGCCACAGAAGCGGGTGAGGTTCCGCGTGGCTTCGGGGAACAGCGGCCGGGTCCTGAAGGAGATGTTCAAGGACGAGGGTCCTGCAGACTCTCTGGACTCAGACTGCACCAGCAGCTCCGACGCTGAACGAGCCAGCACGCCTTCAACCAGCGGAGACGCTCACCTGTACGCTTACCTGGGCTCAGAGCTGGACGACAGCGAGAGCAATGAGCCTGATGAGCTGCTGATGTACGCTGGAGCCACCAAGGACTGGATGTTCACCACCAAGAGGGTCAACATCCTCAGCAAGAACGGGACCGTGAGGGGGGTCAAGCACAAAGTCAGCGCAGGTCAGACGCTGTTTGAGAACCTTCCCACTTCCAACAGTGTAAGTACACCTGACAGGGCCTGGTTTCATCTTTTTTATTTTTTTTTTATTTGAATGATTTATTTCAAATATGCAACAACAATACAATAATAATAATAATGCATCAACAGGAGTCAGCCCTAGTGACTCCTGCACTGATTAGGCCGCCAAGCACTCTATAAAAATGCCACAACATATTTGAAAAGGAGTGGGAAGAAGTAAAAACTTGTTAAATCCCAGCCCACTTCTTTAAACAATATTAACAGGTCAGAAATCAAAATCGAAACTCAAAACTACCTGTTTCCTTCAGACTAATTTCTCATTTTCATGATATCAATTCTATGTATCAACACTTGCATATCTGTACACCATACCAGTACACATAGATGTACACAAACATACCAATACATTTCCTGTATACCCATACACTTAGACATAATCCTACACATACCCATGTTTCCTACTCACTGACACACTGAAAATGTCAGCCACTCCGACTGCCAGCACCACAGCCAAAACCAAAGCATCTTATTGTCTGTTATAATCTGTGATCAATCTGTGATCGATCAGTTCCCATCAGTCGTCTCCGTCCTCAAGTCTAGTTACAGGAAGCGACATGCTGCTGCATGGCGGGATAAGAGCTCACAATAGAGAACAAGGTCACGCAGCAATTAAAGATTAATGATGCATTTCGTTAAGTGTTTCAAGAGAAACTAATCAGGTTAATGAATTCTCTGCACTTTCTACTAGTGTCCATGCAGGAAGGAGGAAGAGTTTGTTATTATGAGGTAACTCTTTGGCCCGTATGCTGATGAAAGTGTCATATCAACGATAGATTTATCTCTGTCAAAGTGTATTAACTGAACAAACTGGATAACGTCACGTCCAGATTATGTATTTTTACTTTTTTTTATGGTGAAGTTTAATGCTTATTGCATTCTGATGTTATCCTAAAGGAACAATCTGGTGTTTTCATATGTTTTATCAACATTGCATTGTTGACAATTATATTTTTGGAGCAGTGTGCAGAACAAACTCTGGACTTTCAGCCAGGAGAATGGGATCGAGGCCCATGTGAACAAAAAAGTAAACGATGTGATTTAAACATAACTCCAGTAGTCACGTCATCATAACTACTTCACTTCTGGAATTAACGTGTATTTACTTCCATGCTGCCTTACCAGTTTTTGCCCTAAATGTAGATCTGTGGTTTTGGAACCTAAATTCAATGAAACGGCAGCCTTTTTTTTTTTTTTTTTACAAATGCAAACTATACGTGTTTGTATAATGATGTGTACACTATTTTTAGACCACTCTGTACTGTGAAGCGCTCATATGAGGCGTTTACTGACAAACCACCTATTCTGTTGTTTAGATGAGAGATCTTGTAGGTTCTACTCCATGCTTGGACAGGGAGGGGTTAACTAACTTAACTAGGAGTATTTAGCTGGTTTTGCAACTTCAATGCAAGATACCACCAAATACAAAACACTACTCCTTTAAAGCATGCTGTAAAGTTTACATTTTTGACTATTTATCACTCACTTGTCTGAGGTGGGTGCTCTATTGCAATGAACAATATATTAACCCTATATCAGGCAAAGAACTATATTTGGTAACTTCAGGTAATATTTAGAGAAAAAAAGTTGCAAATTTACTAGATTAAAGTGGCAAATCTACAAGAAAAAAAGTCGCAGATTTAAGAGATTTAAAGTGGCAAATCTGCGTGAAAAAAGTCGCAGATTTACGAGAAAAGAGTTGGAAAAAAGCAACTTTTTTCTCCCAGATTAACCACTTTAACCCTTAATAGAACACTCATTGAAATACTTGCAAATTCCAAATTTCAACCCTAGAGAGAATATTGGAGGATATTACATACAGCCAGAATGTGTAAAAAAAAACATGCAAAAATAATATTTTGAGAAAAAAGTTTACGAGATTAAAGTGGCATATCTGTGGAAAAAAAATGTGCATATTTATGAGATTTAAAGTGGTGAAACTGGGGAAAAGAAGTTGCTTTTTCCCACTTTTTTCTCGTAAATCTGCGACTTTTTTCGCATAGATTTGCCACTTTAATCTAGTAAATTTGCAATTTTTTTCTGGAAATATTACCTGAAGTTACCAAATATAGTTCTTTGCCTGATAAAGGGTTAATGATGGTGTGGTAAATTCTGTGCAGACTTTGCAACTCCAAAGTCTGCACACTGGGATGCTTAAATGTAACTATTTTTACAGCATTAGCAAGGTGTCTAAAACAGCGATGGTGATGTTTAAACCAGGACCATGACATATGGGAACAGCAGCATCATTACATGTCATTACATGTCAGCAATTTGTTGAAAACAGCGCTAGGATATCATACGAATTACACTGAAAATGTTTTCGTAGTAAATCATGCAAATGCCTTCATGATGATATGTTGGGTTATTCATATAGACTATATAGTTATTAAATAACCTGAAATATAGACATAGAAATATAGATAGCCTAAACAAACTATTGTTTATTTATTGGAGGACTTTTTGATTTTTTTCAACATGTTCATTTTGATGGATTACCTTCAGTATTAGGAATTTTCAAGTTGAATGAAATGGTGACCACTGCCTCGTTGGGAGGATGAAATAATACATAACCTTCCACTTTCTAATAAGGCACCTTATCAAATGGATTATAAGTGATAATCTCCAAACACACAGCTACGCAAACACAAAGCCTGGAGGAGATTAGTGAGCATATTAAGGACGACCTGTCGTTGAATCCTTGGTCACCTTGAAAAACTGTACATCATTTAGAAGACACGCAATTAAAAATATAAAAATGTTTAATAAGATCCCAGTACAATTGACACGACAGCTGCTTCATTTGCAACAGAACTGAATACAAGACAGAATTTTTAACATGGAAATCTGGACTCTCTGTGCTTAAAATGTTGGTGTTATTTTGGCTAAATCTGACTTTTTAATATTAAACTTCAAAGAGTTCCCTTTAAGGAGATACACCTGATGGTGACTACACTGTAAAAAAATAATTGTTAAATTTACGGTAAATTACCAGCAGCTGTGGTTGCCAGAACTTCACCGTAAAAAATACAGTGAGGGGGTTTTCTACTGTAAATTTAAATATCAGCAAAAACTAATTTAGACTGAATATTCTCGTTATTTTTAAGGTAATTGTGTAATTCATTCACACATCATGGCAAATCTCCATTAACTTTACATGAAAATGTTATATTTTTATAGCAAAACTGTGCGTTTCCTACAGTTCATGACAGTAAAAGTAAAAATTGTGCTATTCCTTGATTTACGGTAATTAAAAGTGTCTACTACGGTGATACACAATTTTAAATTTTACGCCCCATTCCTGATGCAATTTGACAATGTTTTACTGTAATTTCTATAAACATTTTTTACAGTGTACATGTGTCTGTTGGTGTTGGTCGTGCACATGGACAGGAATTAACCCTCTATGGTATGGTGTTGTCCTCAGGCAACTATACCCATTATTGGCCTGTCAAATTTCTACAATGCGTGTTTTTGAGACATGCAACACTTTAAAATAGAGGGAAGAGTATAGGGAACCAATAGCAATGCTTTAATTTGTCACATGACCTCCAGGAGGCCATATTGAAACCCTTTTTTGCAGACTTTTCCAAAGGAAACAGCTTTGCCATTTTGCACCACAAAAAAATCACCCAAAATATCATTTTCTGGCCGTTTTCCATCTGAAAAATCCTTCCTACTAATACGTGAATAAACCTTCATTTTTGATAGTTTCATACACTTAGACTGTTCAAGACATTCATTTCAATGGGTCGTTGGTTTAAAGGTACAATGTTGCCTACAGGCAAAATTCAGACAAGAAACCAGTTAAAAAAGTTCCTTTTACAATCTTTTTTAAATTTAAAATGTTTTATATTGTATCCTGTTGAAGCTACTGAATCTTTTACACATGTTTATTAAATAAGTGATGTTAAAATTCATTTTAAAAACCTTCTTTTTCACTTGTGCACCGGTATGGTACAATGCTGCCGATGGGCAACAAACCCCAAAAACTTCCAAAAAATATATATATAAAATGTATTTGGATTATGTTTATGTTGTCTATTTTAAGACAAAAAAACATTCCAAACTTTTTTTCCTAACTGGCATCATAATGCGCACCATAGAGGGTTAATGTTACAGTTATATATATATATTTGTACTCACCATCATCACAACCAGTTTGATCTATCAGCCTACTATCATCAGGATGGTGCCACTGTCACTTTTTCTGCCCTGATCTTAGAATGAATAATACAGCAGAGAGTTGAGAAGCTTCTGTGATAATAGTGACCTTCTGGAGTGTTGCCATGTTGGTTATTTACATCCTGTAAGTTGCGGTTCTATATTGTCTGACAGCAGGTATATCTCTAATCTCTATATCTTAGTCTAGACGGATTTCAGAATAAAGGCCTCCTATAAGAAGTGAGGAGCATTTATGGGTACAAGTCAGGAACCGGCCTACCTTACATATCTCTCTACTATTTTGTTCCTCCTATTTATTAAACCTTTAAAAAGCCTCTCACAGTATAATACTCCACCGATTTTACACAATTATATTTCCAGACTTGCTCACTGACAGGAACATTTCTTCATGGTGACACTTTTCTGGTAAAGTTAGTTAGATAATAAATCAACATCAACAACATTTCAAACTGTCTTGGTACCATTGAAAAATTCACCAGCTGAAAATGATGAACTCAAAATAAAAAGGGTTCTTGTTCTTGAAGAATTTTGACTCCAACCAATCCAAAAAGTGAAAGTGAGGAGCATTTATGGGTACAAGTCAGGAACCGGCCTACTTTACTTATTTGAAGGGTGCTGAGTCCAAAAAAAATGGTTCCCAAGCGAAATTTTGAGTTTTTGACCTTCTAATTTGTATCAAATGGCCACCAAATTGCCCATCTTGCTCAGTCATTGGACCATTTCCCCTTAGTTTTTTTGTAAGTAGGCAATCAAAGATGAGGAAATTAAGTTTCTGGATCTATAGTCTAGAGTCAGAGCAAGAATATAGTGGAGGCTCAGTGTCTTTTTTATGTATATATATGTATGCAAAATACCAACTGTAACATTTACAAGTGATATTGATTGAATATTTATGTCGGCCTTAAAAAAATTGCACAAATAATGCTTAATTTCACCTTAAAAGTTGGTATTTTGCATATATATATATATATACATAAAAAAGCCACTGAGCCTCCACTATATCCTTGCTCTGACTCTAGACTATAGATCTAGAATCTAGATCTTAATTTCCTCATCTTTGATTGCCTACTCACAAAAAAACTAAGGGGAAATGGTCCAATGACCAACGGCCGCCATTTTGATATGCAAATTAGAAGGTCAAAAACTCTAAATTTCGCTTGGGAACCATTTTTTTTGGATTCAGCACCCTTGAAATAAGTAATGTAGGCCGGTTCCTGACTTGTACCCATAAATGCTCCTCACTTTCACTTTTTGGATTGGTTGGAGTCAAAATGCTTCTAGAACAAGAACCCTTTTTATTTTGAGTTCATCATTTTCAGCTGGTGAATTTTTCGATGGTACCAAGACAGTTTGAAATGTTGTTGATGTTGATTTATTATCTAACTGTGAACTGCAATTTACCAGAAAAGTGTCACCATGAAGAAATGTTCCTGTCACTGAGCACAAGTCTGGAAATATAATTGTGTAAAATCGGTGGAGTATTATACTGTTAGAGGCTTTTTAAAGGTTTAATAAATAGGAGGAACAAAAAAATGTATGTTGCTGCTGAGTGGCTTGGTTTGATGTCTGCATCATTAAATTGAACATAATGGACTTTTTTTTTTTATATTCTTTTTATTGCCAAGTTCACATTGGTTAGAACAGCTATTCTCAACCTTGGGGTCGGGACCCCAATTGGGGTCGCGAGATGATTTCTGGGGGTCGCCAAATCATTTTGGAAGTCAGCTCTGTCTCCACTGTGTTTAAGTGTTCATGTGTTCATGTGTTTTAGTCTTTTGGTCATTTTGTGTTGTTTTTTTTGTCATTTTGTGTCTTTTTTGGCAATTTTGTGTCTTTTTTTAGTAATTTTGTGTCTTTTTTGGGTCATTTTGTGTCTTTTTTTAGTAATTTTGTGTCTTTTTTTTGTCATTTTGTGTCTTTTTTTGGTCAATTTGTTTCTTTCTTTGGTCATTTTGTGTCTTTTTTGGTCATTTTGTGTCTTTTTTTGGTCATTTTGTTTCTTTCTTTGGTAATTTTGTGTCTTTTTTTGGTAATTTTGTGTCTTTTTTTGGTTATGTTGTGTCTATTTTTGGTAATTTTGTGTCTTTTTTTAGTCATTTTGTGTCTTTTTTGGTCATTTTGTGTCTTTTTTGGTCATTTTGTTTCTTTTTTGGTCATTTTGTTTCCCTTTTTTTGTCATTTTGTGTCTTTTTTTGTCATTTTGTGTGTTTTTTTGGTCATTTTGTGTCTTTTTTTGGTCATTTTGTGTCTTTTTTGGTCATTTTGTTTCTTTTTTGGGTGATCTGAACTGTGCGTGTGAGATTGTGTTCAGTGAGTGGGGGTCGCGGACAACATGCATGTTAAATTGGGGGTCACGACTCAAAAAGGTTGAGAACTACTGGGTTAGAATACATGTTTCACACAAAGCAATCATAGTTTTATATGCTTTTTTTGATATACAAGAAAAAAAAGAATAAACGTTAAAACAAATCAAAACCAACAAAAAACAAAACTAACAACAACACGGCAGCATCTTAAAACATAAATAGATTGGATATGACAAAATGGCGGGAACATAATGGATTAAAACAATGCAAAAACTGTAATAATATAACAACATTCTGTATTTTTCTCTCTCAGATGGAGTTATCTCTGGAGTTCGGGCGGATAGTGATCTACACCACCAGTTTCCGCGTGGTGAGGACGACCTTCGAGCGCTGCGAGCTGGTCCGGAAGATCTTCCAGAACCACAGGGTGAAGTTCCTGGAGAAGAACATCGCGCTGGACATCGAGTACGGGAAGGAGCTGGAGGAGCGCTGCAGACGGGTGGGAGAGCCTCCGTCACTACCGGTGGTGTTCATCGATGGTCACTACCTCGGGGTCAGCTCTCATCACCACTCCTCTTTAATATCTGACATTTAAAAAGAATCTTGTACATTCATTAAATATTGAACTGTGTTTTGCAGGGTGCTGAGAAGATACTTGGCATGAATGAATCAGGAGAGCTGCAGGATCTTCTGACAAAAATCGAGGTTTGTTTTCGGTGTTTGCATTTGAAATCACATTATAAATAAGTGATGGTGGTCAAATAGAGTTTTCCTGTGAATCAGTCTACATGATGTTCAATGAATCATGTGTTTCATGTGCAGCACATAACATATTAACCCTATAAAGCCTGAACCATGAAACAATTGCCAGAAAATTCTATTTATGTTTATTGAACCTGCTAACAAAAAAACAAAAAAACAAAATCTATATCAATTTGCATGTATGAATTCTAATTTGCATCATATTTGATACACTGGGTCTTTTCGTGCAACCTTAAAATATTTTTAACCAATTAAACTTTGACTTTCCTTTTACATTTTTTCTCAAACATACAAAATATTTTTTTTCCAAATAACACAACATCATACATCTGCTGATATGAAGTTTTCATGCTGCATTGATGGATCCACCAGTGGAACCTGCAAATTATTTGGGCTACATCTGCTGTTTATATATTTTTTTCTTCAACACATGTATACATCAGGTTTTTCAAGAAAAAAAAAAAGTCACACTGATGATTTAGAGATCTCAAAAACTTGTGTATCAAATATGATACACTTGGCTTTATAGGGTTAAAGCATAAGGTCATTTTAAGTCATAATAGATGAACGCTGTGTGTTCGACCAAAGTGACAGAGACGAACACAAACAGCAGCGTTCGTTTCCACTCACCACTTGATCATCAATAAAACACGAGCAATGTAAAAGATGCATGCACATCAATAAATGACCATCAATAATAGAGGGTGTGTTATTGATTCTGCCTCCAACACATTTGTTCAAACACACCAACACAGAGCCGTCGCTCTGCTCGCTGCTACAGACTGAGATCATGTGAACTATTTCTGTTCCTCTCTGAGCCCGTTTCCTCTCAGGCTTTGGTTGGTAAAATGGTCCCAACGAGTCTTCATGAGAGAATACAAAGCAGTGTTATGACATTTAAGTCATGCATTCCAGTCACTGCAGGCTATTAAAAAAATAGGCAGCTCTGAAAGGTCATGCATACACTAATCAGTCAGGAAGTGGCCTGCAATGTGGCTTTACTCTCTGTTTATATTCCCAGAGCTGTGCAGCCAACAACAGCTGATATCTGGAGTGGAAGGTGTGATTAAATGTGCCATTTCTTCAGGGAGATAGTTGATTGTTGAGTTTCATTCTCAGGTCATCAAATACTGAGGCTTTGGTTTGGTAGTTGACCAAAACTGTAATTCTCCAGAATCACATACTGCACCTTTAAAGGAAAAGTTACACATTAAAAAAATAAACTAAAAAACCCTCTAAATCCTGGCAATCCTTCTTGCCAGGATTTAGTTAAGATTGGTCCTACTCTCATTTTATATAGTTCCTTTTTAAATAGCTGAATATTTTTTATTAATGACGATAGATGTGGATTTCATATCGACGTATCCCTGCAGCAAAAGTGCCACTGGAGCACCAAGTTGGAGATATGGTCAGTGAACTTCCCAGTATCTTCTGATGGAGTTACAACTTATTGTGACTAGGTTGCTCCTCGTTAATGACATGAAGTAAACTAGAGATATGTGCCTGGATATTTCTTGAGTTCTCGGGGCAGAGACTGTCTGGAGTCTCCACTGAATCTGGTAAAGAAATAGTTAAGCACATAACAGTCCATGAAACCACAATTTGTCTTTTTACAATTTGTTTATTGCGCAGATTATTCAAATTAGATTTATTGTGTTAATTCGTGAGTTTTAGAGGTGCTGCTTGGTGGATTTTTCTACATTTGGAGAGTTGTATGTTCCTCAAGGGTCCTAACATCAAGTCTGAAAAGCCACTGAGAGACAGGTCTCATATTCACACAAATAAGGAGCAAACTATGACTAAATAAATACATTGTAACTTAATATCTATATAATAATATCTAATATCTAATGTATTAATTGTGTTTTTTTCTGAGGCTAAATTTGGCATTACACTGCACAGCTTCAATAGGACAGGCTAAACATTCTTAATAAGTTCTATGTTTTTTAGTCAGCAATTAAGAAAAACAAGGCAATCACGTTCATAATGCAATGAATTGTGTAAATGTAAGAATGAGTGAAGACTGGTGAACTCTGAAAGTCTGCAGAGAGTCGGCTTGAGGTCTTTGTGGTCTGCATGAATTGCCTCAGAACTTGCACACTTCCAAGGTTTACGCTTGCAAAAGTCCTGCAAAACCTGTGAGTCTGTAAGTGAGATGAATAGATTTATAGATAGATAGATGCATTGATCTGCTGTGTGTTCCAATACCCACTACCACACTATCTAATATGCCATGAATAGAATAGGTATGTCCCAATACATAGTATGTCAAATACAGTATGCTAAAACTACCCAGGTTGTCCTCCTGCATCCAGTCAGATCTGCAGTGTGCAGGTCAGCATGCTGTTCAGGATATTCTCACCCACAATCCTTTGCAGCATATACTGTATTTGAGCAAGAACGCACCATGTTATGCTGAAATAGCGTCCCTACTGTCTGCATACTGCTCTGTTAGGGCAGCTGGAGAACAGACTGAAAATAAAAATAAAAAGTATGAAATTTAGAATGCAGGCCGAGCTGTCCTGTTTGAGTCTTTATGCTAAGCTAACATAGTAGCAAGTGGTATTGGTCTTGTAACACTTAACAAAAAAAACGCAAATGTCAGATTATTCCTTTTAGGTTAGTTATTCAAACCAAATTCCATTTATTTGTAATGTTGATATCAGTGGTGGTTCTAAGCAGGGGCCTCCAGGGGCCACTGGCCCTGTGAAGAAGCCTTTGGCCCCTGCTGTGGCCCCTGTGTCAAATTAATAATAAAATGATCAATTTATAACGATGAACGATGGAACAATTCTAACCTTTTTTTTGTTCAAACAATATCTCATTGTACACAAAAGGAACCCAGAATGTTACATTGTATAATAGTTTAACTCTCTGGAGTCTTACAGGGCTATTTTGTCCATTTTTGAATCCTTTACATGTCTTCACGTGTCTTTGTAAGTCATTTTGTGTCTTTTTTGTCATTGGTGTCATTTATGTGTCTTTTTTGTGTCTGTTTTAGTTATTTTGTGTCTTTTTTTCATCATTTTGTGTCTTTTTTTTGTCATTTTTATGTCTTCTGTGGGTTTTTTTTGTTATTCTGTCTTCTCATTTTGTGTCTTTTTTGGTCATTTTGTGTCTTTTTCAAGACATTCAAAGATTTTGAATGCTTAAATATCATCTTTGCCATTTTTTCATGTGCTAATGTGTCCCTCTGATTAAACACTGGCCCCTCCTTGGCCCCCACAGTAAAATTGGTCTAGAACCGCCACTGGTTGTATCTCCTAAAGAGAAGAATGTATTGATCTCTGGTGTCTTATTCTTCCTCCAGAGGGTCCAGCTGCCCCAGACGTGCCAGACCTGTGGGGGCTTCGCCTTCGTCCCGTGCCCAATGTGCCATGGCAGCAAGATGTCCGTGTTCCGTAACTGCTTCACGGATTCCTTCAAAGCCCTCAAGTGCACTTCCTGCAACGAGAACGGCCTGCAGCCCTGCGTCAGCTGCAGCCGCTGAGGACGGAAAGAGCCTCAAACGTTCCTCTCTGGGACTTTACCAGGACCTTCAGCTGGACTGGGACAGGCAGAGAACAGAGACACGGCAGGACTCGTCCTCCACGGCCATCGTTAGTAACAGAATTTGTAATAAAATATGTGAATTTGTGGATGTGGTGTTGTTGGTTTGGTAAATCTTTTAATTCTTAATGATCCAAGCAATCAACAGCAGCTTCTCTCTTTATAAAGTTCTCATGGAAAAGCTTTTTATGAGCTCCTCCAAGGAGCCGTGAACTAGTTTCACCTCGGGTAAACTTCAGTTTGTTATTTAATTAGTGAGGAGGCTCCTTCATTAACAATGCTCTCATTACTAATCCCATATCAGACAGTTAGAGAGAACGGAGACTCGGGACAGAGAGGGAAAGTGAAGGGCTCAGCTTGCAGCCAGCAGAGGGCATGAAACTGAACCTCTCAGCTCCAAAAATCATTCAAACCTCCAACAAAACTTTAGAAATTAGTTTTGGTTGTAGTGTACCTAATAAACTGGCAGCTGAGTGTTTATAGGGAAGTATAAAACACACACTTAAATCCAAACAAGGCAATCAAACATTTTTTTAATAACATATTTCTGCTGCTACATTAGAACTAAAACAACAGGTTGATTAATAAAATAATAATATCATATTATATATATTATATCTAATAATAAATATAAAAATAATCATATAAGTGAAGATCTGAAACTTGGCTGGCCAAAATAAAAAAATGTAAGTGCTGCAAACATTAATTGATTAATCAATTAGTCGTTAACTATTAAATTGATTATTATTGTTTATATGACTGATTCATCTGTTAAATATTTTTTGAGAGAAAAAGGTAGAAACCAACTTCTAACTATTTTTATGAACATTTTTCATATAAATCAAGGCAATTAGACATAATTCAACCCCTATTTTAATAATACATTATATATTTCTAACGCTACATTAGAGAATGAACAATAAGTTCAATGAAAGAAAAATATAATTTAAGCAAAAATGCGTCTATTTTATCTCTTTAATTCATTGAGTGAGTTATCAACTATTTAATCAATCGCCAATTATTTTGATGATGATTGATTTGATCAATTTGAATATTTTTTTGAGAAAATAAGTTAATATTCTCAGATTCCAAGTTCATAAATATAAATATTTCCTGGTTTAATTACTCTCTATGACAAAAAACTGAAAATCTTTGAGTTGTTCACAAAAGAAACAAACATTGATTGACTTTTTTAAAAAAACAACCTTTTGACATTTTATAAACATAACACCTAAATGATTAATCGATAAAATAATAAATAATGAAAATAATTGTAATCGTTGCAGCCCAGATTTTAATATGCCACATTTGGCTTTAGGAAATTGCAATTGTGAGCATAATGAAAATAATCATTGCAGTTGAAATGCAAACATACAGTCCAAACCCCAGAGGAAACCCCAGAATGTGCCTTTTGCATTAAAAATATTTTTTATTGAGCAGGAAACTGAACATTTTTTCACCCAGGTGGTAAAAAACAGCATTGTTAAATGATAATTTAAATGAGAAAATGTGAATTCTGAGCAATAAGAATGATGGTTATGGTAACAGAGCAGGTAAATCCAGAAGCAGCAATGTGACCAATTGGTTCAATAATGTATTGGCTGCAATGGGATTTAGGTTTGCATTGAATAATTCAACCAAGGAGAACTCCAAGTGGTCCACTTCTCTGTCACAAACAAAAAAACAACAACACAGTTCAGTGTTTGACGACATCAGCATGAAAATCAAAGACAAGTCTCTGTGTTTCCACCGGTCCTCATACATGAAGTCCTCGACGGTTGAGTGTTTTTAGGGATGATGTCATTATCTGGCTGCCATCCAGAGGGTCAGAGAAACGCAGCTCGGCTCTCTATGCTGTCATAGCCCTGTACAATGCTGCTTGAACATGATTAGACAAGGCAGCACTGTAAAGAGGCTAAAAGCGTAGAGCAGTGTGGTGATGAAGAGGAGGAGGAAGATCCGCCATGAAGACCTTCTCTCTACCTGGATTGTTCTAGATGCTCCTGCACCTGTGATTGAAACAGCAACCAGATCGATTATTGAGAAGAAGAAAAACAGACAGACAGACAGACAGACGGCGCGTTAGAAACAAAACAAAAAAAACCCAAAGGTTGATTTCCTGCATGGGGAATGGTTGATGATTACACTGCTGCACAAAATGCTCGTTTCTTTAATTCAATTCCGCAGCGCAGAGTAATGGTTTGTGATTCTGTAACCGCAGGCTGCTGGTGCTGATGGAGGGGAGGCTGCATGAAAACCTGAGACCCCACTGAGCGGGTTTACTGCGCCCCCATCTGTGTGCTGCTGGAGACGGAAAATATTGGAGAGGAAGGGAAGAAAAAAAAAAAGAGGATGCATCGAATATCGTTATAAAAACAGCTGCATTTAGTTTAAAATAAAAGAACCGGATGGATGAGAGAGAGTGATGGAGATGTTGGTGATCTCCAGACGAGACGAGCGCGTCTCGGTGCAGGTTTCCTTTATAATAATGAACCAAATCAGCCCCAGATCGGCTTCTTCTGCTTCTTTTTTTTTTTTTTTTTTTAATAAATGAACGTGCACAACGAGCCTTTCTGTCCTCTGAGGAGGGGAGACATGAAGGAGACAGGATGGGCAGCGGGCGGCACAGTGACTTGGGGATGGTATGACGAGACATGACACTGATATGCGCGCAACACCCAAAATGTTCACACATCAAACATTTGACATTCAATGGTTCTTTAAAAACCTGCAATGGAGTCTGTCCGCATTGTCTCTCCGTTCTCCGGCTCGGCGAAAAAAAAATGATTTCAGTCGAGTAGTGTAGCGGGTCCAGCCGCGGAGCTGTGCGTAATGTTTTGAACGGTCGGTCAATGCGCAGACTGGTTGGAAATGACTGTTTTTATTGACGTCAGCGTACAGGCTACTGCCCCCCCCCCCCCCCCCCCCCCCCTCCTCTCTCAGCCCTACAACTGCACCATCTAATGGACTCAGCTTTACATTCCAGTCAACCAGCGGAGCTTTCAAACAGGAAACAGGCCTCCAAATGTAAGAAAAAATAATAAAAAAAGAACCTCCTTACTGTTCCAGATGTGCAGCAGCAGCTCTTCATTCACTGGACCTCCAACATCTGGAGGAGTTGGCAACAATGTGTCCACTTTAAAATAAAATAAAAAAACACAATTGTACCTACTGTTTCTTTGATTTCTTGTGTTGTTATTATTATTATTATTATTATTATTATTAATAATTTAACACTTCCCATCATAAAAACTAGGGTTAGCCTTCAATTTCTCTAGATTGAATAAAGGTTTACTATAAAATATTATCAGCCTAGATTATTGTTGATAAAAACAAAAACAAAAACATTTGATTAGGGTTAACCTCCTTACTGTTCCAGATGTGCAGCAGCTCTTCATTCACTGGACCTCCAACATCTGGAGGAGTTGGCAACAATGTGTCCATAATGTTCAAAGGGACAGTTCACTTTAAAATAAAGAAAATACAATTGTACCTACTGTTTCTTTGATTTCTTGTGTTATTATTATTAATAATAATAATAATAATAATAATAATAATTTAACACTTCCCATAAAAAAAACTAGGGTTAGCCCTTAATTTCTCTAGCTTAAATAAAGGTTTACTATAAAATATTATCAGTCTAGATTATTGTTGATAAAAACAAAAACAAAAACATTTGATTAGGGTTAACCTCCTTACTGTTCCAGATGTGCAGCAGCTCTTCATTCACTGGACCTCCAACATCTGGAGGAGTTGGCAACAATGTGTCCATAATGTTAAAAGGGACAGTTCACTTTAAAATAAAAAAAAAACAATTGCACCTACTGTTTCTTTGATTTCTTGTGTTATTATTATTATTATTATTATTATTATTATTAATTTAACACTTCCCATCATAGAAACTAGGGTTAGCCCTTAATTTCTCTAGATTAAATAAAGGTTTACTATAAAATATTATCAGCCTAGATTATTGTTGATAAAAACAAAAACAAAAACATTTGATTAGGGTTAACCTCCTTACTGTTCCAGATGTGCAGCAGCTCTTCATTCACTGGACCTCCAACATCTGGAGGAGTTGGCCACAATGTGTCCATAATGTTCAAAGGGACAGTTCACTTTAAAATAAAAAAACACAATTGTACCTACTGTTTCTTTGATTTCTTGTGTTATTATTATTAATAATTATAATAATTTAACACTTCCCATCATAAAAACTAGGGTTAGCCCTTAATTTCTCTAGATTAAATAAAGGTTTAATATAAAATATTATCAGTCTACATTATTGTTGATAAAAACAAAAACAAAAACATTCCATTACCTATAAAGCTAGCTCTTTTCATACCTTATTATTCAGGAAAAAGAAAATAAAAAAGGGGGGGGATCATGATTTACATCCAAAGAATTGGAAATATACTTTATAATTAATGACATGCCAATATAAAATCCCTTTGATGCTTTGAAGGCGCAGAAATATATATTGCCAATAAATATTAGGTGAGAAAATACAAAAATGTGCCTGATTTTAAGTTACTTCTTGTTCAAACCAACTCAATTTTATTTTAGGGCTATAGTTGTTTTTATTCCAAGTGTTTATTCTTTTCATCTTTTCTCCCTCTCCGGTTCTGAGTTCATCATTTTGTTCCCCTTCATGTAATCACAACCTTCCTTGAATTCTTGAAACTACGCACATTTCAGGTCTTCTGTCCAAATACAGAAACAGATAATATAGTTGAACAGTTGAAGACAGAAACAGATAATGACTTCTAGCAGGAACTATTTTCTTTCTACTATAGTTTCTACATGAAACTGCTCATAAAAAGGTCCTGTGATTTATCTTTCGTAACAGTGATGATTTCTTGAAATAGACTTTGCTGTTGAATTTTTCACTTTGAGCCATATAGGCCCATTCTATTTGAGAGAAGACAGACATCTTTATGGTGAATATGTCCAACACTCTGCAACTCATACCACAATAATCTATGCTGATAAACAGCACGACAGGTAAGAGGAGAAAATGATGAACTGGCCCTTTACATGTGAAGTAATGTTGAAAGAAATCTGACAGAAAAGGAAAGCAAAATAATTTAATAAATTATTTAAAATTTATTCCAACTCCTTCAGCACTGGCAACATTATTACAACCAACGGGAAAAATTTTACACTATTAACACCTTCAAAAATATATATGCACCCTCCCAACAGATGAAATGAGTCGGCCCACCTCCTGCAGCAGCTGAGACTGACTGACGAGAGCAGAATGAATGAAAAGCAAAGAGCAGTCACTGTTTGTTCACACAGATGACTCAGCAGAAACACAGAGCAGCAGATAATTCACTTGATAATCTGAACTGTACAGAGGGACGTCCTGAATGATTCTAGATCCTGTGAGAGATGCTCCAGACGCCTCGTACATTGTTTTCGTCACTTATTTACACTGGAAACTTGCAGCTCTTCATCTTTGGATCAGAACAATCAGTGGCTGCTGCTATCAGGTTACTTTTGTCTTTAACATGCAATCAATAATCAGATCTGAGAGCAAAACCATCAACACTGAAAGTTAAATATATTTCTGATTATAAATGTTTTACTGTGGATCAGAAACTTTTGTTTGCAAATACAGAAGTTTTGCTTTTGAATCCAAAAGATTTAACCCAACGCCATGTAAGACCATGGAAGAAGTCTTCATTTGAAACTGTTTGGGAAAAGGGCGACACACACAAACTACCTGGCAGGTGATTGGATGAACTACCTGTCCATCACGTCAAACCACTCAGGAGGAGAGCAAAAGAAAAGAAAAGAAAGGAAGAAATCTCCATTTCTGATTCGTGTCAGGCAATGACTACCAAACTGGCCCGACCATGTCAGAAGTCAAATATGGATCATATTTTCATATTTTCATCCAAACTGATCAAATCATATGGGCACAAAACACACTACAGTTGCTTTAATATCTACATTAAGAATCACCATCATCTTATTCATTCTTTTACCAGAAATCAGTGCATTCCAGAGGCAGTAAAAAAAGTGCATTCTTTAACGTTTGCATTAATTCTCTTCTACTTTAGATCCGTTGATGTGAAGCATCTACATATGTACTGGTGATATCAGTCTGTGCACCATCACAGAAATCAGAATTGTTACTTTTTAAGCACTTCATAAATGCCAATGCAAACACACACCAAGGTGTAGGTGTTGCTATTTAAATCACCATGCTGGGCCCAGTAGTCCATGATGTCACTTATAATAGAACTGATATTATTATTGCTACTATAGCATCTATGCTAACCATCTCAGAAGCTGCCGACGGTGCTATTTTAAAGCTCCTCACAGGACGCATCATGGTCAGAACCTCCAGGTGTTTCTTGGCGTGTGGCGAGATAGATTTGCGAAACTTATGGTCCGATTTTCACCTGATCTAGGGAGAATCCAGCTGCCTTCAAGGTAACAAAGGTTTTAAATCTAAAAGCGTTGGATTCCTACGTTAAAAGATGTGGAACACATTTCATCATTGCCTCTCCTGTTTACAGTGGAGATTGCCAACTTTTTGAAATTGCAAACAAAAGTATGTGATCAGCAATAATCTCCAGCTGCTGTGCAAGTTAACAAGAGTTGTGCTTTTGAAGCCAAAACTTTTGGTTTGTGGTTGCTCTTCTTCATCAACAGAAAGCTCCTCTTGGATTTGCAAAAAACAAAAGATTTTTTGATTGCCGTTTCGATAATTTTTGCTCTCATATGTCATTTTTGATTGCTGTGTGGAGAGTTTTGCTCACAGTCCTGTTCTGTCTGGTTGCAGAATAACAACACAAAAGTAACCTGATGTGCTGATCAGCAGCCAAACCTCACGAGGTTCCTCACGAGGTTCCTCACGAGGTTCCTCACAAGGTTCCTCACGAGGTTCCTCACGAGGTTCCTCACGAGGTTCCTCACGAGGTTCCTCACAAGGTTCCTCACGAGGTTCCTCACGAGGTTCCTCACGAGGTTCCTCACGAGGTTCCTAATCTGGAGAACATCAGAGTCTGGAGTGTGAAGCTGGCAGAGAGAAGTGAAGTGAAAGCGAGGAGCCGCTGCCTGTAACGTCTTCACCTTGTGTAATGATCAACACGTCCAGTAAATGCTAAATTAACTGTTTTTAGTTAGACTTTCACTTTGTCTTCATAATATCACTGGAATATATTGATCTGACGTGATAACACCCTTTTTACTTATATTTATTTTTTTGCATAAGCTGATGCTGAATAAGTGTTATAGTATTTCACCACTCTTTAACTCTAGCATACACTCAATTGAAAAGTCTTTATAACACCTTTTAATTTGTATTTTTTACTAGTTTTAAGTTGCATAAAAACCTAGTCATCATCACAAAGTGTCTTCATAGAGAAGCTGCGGCAGCATCGTGCAATCTTCAGTTCCTTTGAAGTTTTTACATGAAAAGAAAAACAACATCTATTATTGTCTATCTGTTAAATAAACATAGTTTGAATATGTAGTTTCCTGTTGTCCTAGTGAAGGAAACACTATCACTGTGGTTCAAGCATCACATTAACGTACGACTCTAGGAAATATACTGGTCCTGTTCCCACATTTAGCTTTTCATGATTTAACTGAATCCAAACACATTCCTGCTGGAATGTGACTTCAAGACTCAACTGTTGTAGAGGTGTGTGTGTGTGTGTGTGTGTGTGTGTGTGTGTGTGTGTGTGTGTGTGTGTGTGTGTGTGTGTGTGTGCTGCAGCAGAGACTTAAATCTCTCTTTTTAAATTGAAGCAGACTAATGAGAGTTCTTAGTCTCAGAGTGGCTCTGTGTAGAGTTCTAGAAGCTTCCTATGCTTGTGGAGTTTTCTACAGTAAGACTTGAGCAGATGGAGGTTTGTTATTGTTATTGTTATTGTGGTGGTGGGGGGATGATGGAGGGATGGTGGAGGCAGAGAGGGAGGTGGGCTCGGCCCTCCTTTCACCTTTTCCTCTTCTAGTTCCAGCAGGATGTTCCCTCAGCAGAGAGCTGTCAGCTGTTAAAGGATCTCCAGGTCTACATGACGAACCTCTGGGTTACGTTGCTGAGGACCAACAAACACAGAGACAGACATATAAATCTCTTTATGCTCTACAGCAGGGCTGTCAAACTCAAATACACAGTGGGCCAAAATGTAAAACTTGGACAAAGTCGCGGGCCAACATTGATATTTATTGAAAAAATGTACCTAAACAAGTTCAAACGAAATGGAACAAGCAAAGCTTGATATAACTTAATATTGCAAACATGCAAAATCGAATATCAAATAAAACAAACAAACACATCAATGGCATTCATTTCTTACATAAAATTTAAATAAAAATCGTATGTCCCTTTATTTTATATGCGGCCTTCTTTAAATGTAAATTTAACAGTAATCTTTTTCCACAGGCTAAAAATAAATGTGAGAATAAAATAACAATAATAAACCAAATGACTAATAATAATATCCTTCAATGAATGTGCAGCCATTCAAGCCTTGGACTAGCAAGAAAAAGTGCATAAAGACAACTTTAATTGTTGCTCAGTTTGCTCCACACTGATCTACTGTGTTCAAGCCAAAACACCAGCAGAGCATTCTGGGATTTGTAGTATTATTTGCGCTGTATAATACCGGCGGGCCAGCTCTGGTTGTCATTTGGTATTTCAGAGTTTGACACCTCTGCTGTACACGTAATTATTGGAACAAAAACATTATACAAACAGGACTTACCTACCTGGTTTTATTGCTTTAATAAACTGTATTTTACTATCTTTATGTCTATAGAACTATTGTCTCTCGCATGTTCATTTAGGCACTTTTATGCATGTATGAGTGTAAAGTCTGCTTGTATGATGTGTTCGAGGCCAGCAGATCTATCAGTCGACTGATATTTTCAGCTGATATTGGCTTGTCAAAGCCATATCAGTATCAAATCAAATCAACTTTATTTATAGAGCCCTTTAAGACAGCGTTAACTAACTAATACAAAGTGCTGTACATGGCAGGACAGACCAACAATAAAAACAATAAAAACAAAGAACAAGCAAAAACAACTAAAACAAAGCTGTATATGCTTTCCGACATGTGCCGTTATGAAACGTTTTTTTTTACACATTATATAATGCGGCAAAACATTGCTTGGCGTACATTTTTTCATTTGTTATCGATAGTCATCAATTGACTGAAACTGAACAGTAATGATGTTAATTCAGCTATTTATTCTGTATTTTCTCAGTTATCATTTCTAAAATTGGCTGGCAATGTGATATATTGTTTGTATAATGTATAATAATGTTTTAATGTTTCAATAATCATTTAATAAAGTTTGATGTTTGAGAAGGTAGCTCTCTGGGTCCCTTTGCAGAGGTAGACCTGATAAACAGGTAGACCTGGTACGTATTCTGGACAAACCATAGTGAAATGTGTCATATTGCTGGTATGATTTTAATTTGATTGTCATGTGGAAAAAGTATGTGAGACCTGGAATCTCTAGATGAGACGCAGATGACACACACCTGAGGCGAGCTGCACAGGTGGGCCGCTCTAACCGCTTAACACTGGCGCCAAAATAAAACACAAGAGGTCCTGTATGGACATTAAATATATCTTTCTGTGATTAATGTATTAATGTATATGTTTATGACTAAAAGGCATCGTTAAAATCCCCCACCCCCTTGGTTTTTAATTGATTTCTTATTTATTTTATATTTTGAGGTATTTCTTTGTTTTCTATTATTCTTTTACTGATTCAATTGGTAATAATAATAATATTAAATAATAAATCATAAAATATTTATCTGTTTATTATATTATCAAGCTTTGGCGTGTAACATACTACTACTACTACTACTAATAATAATAATACAAATAATTATAATATTTGTCCCCCACCCCCTTGGTTTTTAAATTGATTTCTTATTTATTTTATATTATGAGGTATTTCTTTGTTTTCTATTATTCTTTTACTGATTCAATTGGTAATAATAATAATAATATTAAATCATAAAATATTTATCTGTTTATTATATTATCAAGCTCTGGCTTGTAACATACTACTACTACTACTACTACTACTAATAATAATAATAATAATAACATAAATGCCTGCCTTGCAGTTTCTAAGTATTTTGTACTGAATGAAAGTATTTGTATTGCAGTAGAATATGTCCGTACCTTGAGCTCTTTCTCCAGGCGGTCCACTTCGGCCCCCAGCGTGTCGATGATGTTCTCCCCGTGTTTCAGCATGAAGTTCTCCAGCTCCTCGGGGGTCTTCACCTGCTGAATGTCCTGCAGGGAGCAAAAGAAAAGCACACGCTTAAAGCTTAAAGCTGGGGTCGGCAGGTTTTTTACGTGTAAATGCTGCGATATAAAAATATTTAATGACATGTTAAGATTAATTGGTAAAAATGTATCACCAAAGTATGGTTTACATGTTGTTCTAGCTTGTCATTTGCATCATTTTAAGTCTCATTTGTATAAAAAAAAAGAAAAAAAAAGAAATGTTAAAACTAAACTTACATTGAGGATTTGGTCAATGTCTTGTTTTTCCAGATAAGACCGAGTCACCACGCGACCATCAAAGTCGACCTCCGCCTTGAAGCGAACTTTGCTCAGTCCCATATCAGTCGCCTTCACGTCATGGATGGCTCTGGGCATTAAAAAAATAAACACATAATATATATATACATACACTACTGGTCAAAGGTTTTAGAACACACCAACTTTTCCAGAATTTAATTGAAAATGATGCAGTTTAATGTCTCAGTGTACTCTGAAATTAATGTACATTTGCAACATTTAAAATTCTTTATTGAGCATGATAGTGTTTTGAAAGTAAAAAAAAAATTCAAAATCACATTTTATGTTGGACTAAAGGACTAAAAAAAGACACAAAATGACAAAAAAGACACCAAAAGACACAAAATGACTAAAAAAAGACACAAAATGACCAAAAAAAAGACACAAAATGACTTACAAAGACATGAAAAGAATTCAAAAATGGACAAAATAGCCCAAGACTCCATAGAGTTAAGTTGTTAACCCATTTCTTGTTCCCTGAAAAAGGCCTACTTGTATAATTCTGAAATGTACATTATCTTTCAGTTTTGGTTAAGCTTACCTTTTTTTATTTACCTCTGGCAGTTCACCACTTACCTTTGGACCCTTTCAAGCTGTTCATTTGACTTGAACTGCTTGAATTTCAATAAAAAAATGAAAAAATTGGGGTGTTCTAAAACTTTTGACCGGTAGTGTAATTAAAGTTCAACAGGAAGAAAAACTCTCTTAACTTTGTCATAAAATAAAAACAAGACAACATAATGTGTTTATAGTGAAATGTGATTGACGTAGAGTGAAACAAGACAACAATGTTCAGTGAGAGTTAAGTCTGTTCCTCTCATGTTCATGTGACGGAGGAGTTACAGTGGATCAGTTTACGGTGTTGTGTGCAGCTGGTTGCATGCAGAGAGCAGTAAACACCAGATGATCTATTTAAAGACTCAACGTTGTCCATTAACATCAGCACACCTCTAACCTGTGAGCCTCACTTTAAATATGCTGCTCTGATGTCAAGGAGGACAACAATGTCTGTTAGAAAACTTAAAAAAATACACATTAACATTATTTTCCTCTATCATGGAGTTAAGTGTGTCAATCGTCATCATCACAACCTAATATTAATTTATTTTTAGAATTGTAACCTCTTCAACTCTTTACGGTTCCTTGGCTCAGTCTGAAGCTTTAGCGAGTGCTAAACTACCATCCTTATTCTCAAAATGGTCCCAATTAAATTAAAATTGGTTCTCTTGTTACCCATGAGCCTCCTCTTTACATACATGTCCACTTTAGGTGAATCCCATGCAGTTTGGTACAAGAATCATGCAGAGTTTTGCATGCATTCAAATGTGTTATTTTGCATACTGAGATCACTAAACATACTTTTGCATAATCTGAGTGTGACTAGAAAGCCGGACTCTTGTGGATTCAGTGAGCCCAGTTTTATTCATGTGTGATGGTGTTAATTCCTGTAGTAGCCATTTCATTAGAGGGAGAATGTTTTTAAAAACAAAATAGAGACCTGGAGCATTACAGAGATGTATGGCCTTTCTAGATATATTGTTATAAAATCATATTAACCCCAAAATTGCTGTAACAACATATGAGACGTATGTATGCAAGGTAATGGACTTCATGTACTTCCATCATAGTTTTCCCAGTCCTAGAGCTCTAAACGTTTAAAATTTAAATGGGCACTTGACCAAAATTCAGTTTATTACAGATGTCTGACTATAACTATAATTTATGACACAGAGCTGAACTACATCTCTAATTAATCGTTAAGACGTTCACCACGTCTGTGTGACCTGCTATCTCCCCCTAAAAACTGGAGTTGGAGATGAAGAGGTTAAAATGCCACTGTTGCTTATTGAGAATTATTTTCTGTCTCCTAAATACCAGGGGGACTTTTTTCACATTCTTAACTATGTTAATGATACAAAGCTCCATAATACAGCAGCAACAATCCTAGTGGGAACCAGGAAACAGCATGTCTTTCCTCACAGGGAAACCAGGAGAAAACGGCTCAGTCTGGTGGAAATCAGTAAAAAATACAATTCTGAAGCCAGGGCTCTGGATTGAAAGCCTGAAATAATAGAATTCATGTTTTATGATGTGATGGCGGTTGGATTAAAAATGATGGTTTCGATGGGGGCTTAGTATCGTATCGGTACTTTGGTTACACTATTTATTATAGACTAATTATAGGAGCTGAAGTTGAACTGCAAAAATAGAAAATAACAAACTGTGTGCCGTATGCATTTGAGTTGGGACTGAAACTACATAAATGATTCCAGATACGACTTTGAGACCTGGAGTCCTGTTAGCAGCTGGAGAGGTGTGTGTGTGTGTGTGTGTGTGTGTGTGCGTGTGTATGTGTGCGTGTAGAGGTGTGTGTGTGGAGGTGTGTGTGTGTATGTGTGCGTGTAGAGGTGTGTGTGTGTGTGTGTATGTGTGCGTGTAGAGGTGTGTGTGTGTGTGTGTGTATGTGTGCGTGTAGAGGTGTGTGTGTGTGTGTGCGTGTGTATGTGTGTGTGTAGAGGTGTGCATGTGGAGGTGGGTGTGTGTGTGTGTGTGCGTGTGGAGGTGTGTGTGTGTGTGCGTGTGGAGGTGTGTGTGTGTGTGTGTGTGTGTGTGCGTGTGGAGGTGTGTGCATGTGTATGTGTGTGTATGTGTGTGTGTGTGTATGTGTGCGTATGTGTGTGTGTGTGTATGTGTGCATGTGGAGGTGTGTGTGTGTATGTGTGCATGTGGAGGTGTGTGTGTGTATGTGTGTATGTGTGCATGTGGAGGTGTGTGTGTGTGTGTGTGTGTGTGTGTGTGTGTGCATGTGGAGGTGTGTGTGTGTGTGTGTGTGTGTGTGTGTGTGTGCGTGTGGAGGTGTGTGCATGTGTATGTGTGTGTGTGTATGTGTGTGTGTGTATGTGTGTGTGTGTGTGTGTGTGTGTGTGTGTGTGTGTGTGTGTGTGTGTGTGTGTGCCAGTTAATCAGCTGACCTGACTGCAGGGTCGTTCTCCAGGAACTCGGTGAGCTTCTGGACCCGTTCGGCCTGTATGGATCGGCCCAGCAGAGCCTCAGTGTTGGTGTAGATGAGGAAGGCTGAGACGGCGCCCAGCAGAGTCCCAACGCCCAGCGAGCCCAGGCTGTCGTAGTACGGGTTACCTGGGACAAGGACGGAGGAAAAGAGGAAAGCTTTAGGAATCTGGATCATTGCCAACACTGCAGTTGAGACCAAAGTTTAAAAACATGAGAAGATTATCCTGATAATACTTTATCAATCAAAGAATCATAAATCATAGTCCAGGCAGAGGATACAAAAAGAAGCAATTAAATATGAACTCTAATATAACCCTGCATGATATAGTATAATAGGAAGGACTGATATATAACCCAACAGGTGTGTGTGTCTACCTGTGAGTGAGGTGAGGCCCATGCAGCTGGCGGCCATGATGACTCCTAACACAGCAGCAGCGTCCTCCAGCAGCACCACGTTAGTGCTGGGGTCTCTGCTCTGCATTACTGCACACAGAGTCACAACACAAGGTCACATTTACACATTACGCATCTAAAGCAATATGTATCCACCACACCAACTCAAAAATATCAGATGTAATATACAGAAAAATCTTTAATTGCATGATTATTGATCTGATATGCAAATCAACTCAACCTGAATGAACCAGTCTGTGTATGATGACAATGTTTCATTTTACTCCTGAGGTAAGATCATTTCAGAATCCATATAAATATATAAATATTATATATATACAGTACAGGCCAAAAGTTTGGACACACCTTCTCATTCAATGCGTTTTTCTTTATTTTCATGACTATTTACATTGTAGATTCATCAAAACTATGAATGAACACATGTGGAATTATGTTCTTAACAAAAAAAGTGATAAATAACTGAAAACATGTCTTGTATTTTAGATTCCTCAAAGTAACCACCCTTTGCTCACTAGAATATAAGACATGTTTTCAGTTATTTCACACTTTTTTGTTAAGTACATAATTCCACATGTGTTCATTCATAGTTTTGATGAATCTACAATGTAAATAGTCATGAAAATAAAGGAAACGCATTGAATGAGAAGGTGTGTCCAAACTTTTGGCCTGTACTGTATGTATGTATGTATGTATGTATGTATGTATGTATATATATATATATATATATATATATATATATATTTACATTCCATGTACAAGCCTGATTCCATAAAAGTTGGAACGCTGTAAAAAACTTCACAAAAATCTAACACAATGATTTGTAAATCAATCCTTTGCAACCAACAACAACCTCAGTTGAAAACAGTACAAAGGCAGATATATCACATAGTTATCTGGTGCCCAAACTGGGAAACTTTTGATGCATTCTGTTGTTATTTAAAAAGTGTCCCAACTTTTTGGGGAATTTGTTTTATTTATTCTGTACATGTGTGTGTCTGACTGTCCAGACAGACGGATTGGTCCTCAGTGTGTCTCCGTGGGGTTTCTTATCCAAGTCAAGGCTCAAAGAATAGAGGGAGCAGATTGTTGTTCAGATTGTAAAGCCTCTTGAGACAAAAGTATTAAAAAGCTTAATAAAGTTATTTGTTTAGAAAGCAGCCTTCTGTGTATCTTTGCATTGTCATATTGGTGGAAAATGTATTTATTTTCATTCCAGCTCCAAAATTCAGTATCCAAATCCCACCATGGTTCTTCCATATCACAATAATCAGTGACTGTTCCCCTCCACAATCAGCATCGGGACCAAAAATTTCATATCGATCAGGCCCCAATTGTAATATCAGGTGTAAGACATAATTGTTGAGAATTTATTTGACTGAATAAAAGAATAAATAAGTCAATACAGGTTAAAATATAAGTTAACAGTAATATTATTAAAAACAGTTCATGTGTGTCATATGTGATTAGAAAGAGACATTTAATTTCATTGATTTGGAGTTACATTAAAAAGACATCATTTCCCAAGATGCTCTAGGAGCAGACGTAACGTACGTGATTACGTCAGTTTTGTGGAGTCACGGCATGAACGCACACGCTCTATGTTTTTTGCTCTTCTTTATTTTTCACTAAAGATCGTCAGATCATGAAAGGAAAGGTCTCGCTTCATTATTTTTAGTCAAGAAGTATTTTCTGCTACAATAATCACTTAATAACTTTAAGTCGTACATACCATATTCATAAAAAGAGAGTCCAGTCCGTTGGGCGCTCCGCTTTATCTCATTGATGGCTACTAATAATGTGGCTGAGAAAGGCAAAGAAAAAGAGACGCGTCAGTACAAAACGTACTTCATGTCAGAATGTCCTCAAAGATCAAGAGATCAGAGTGATTAAATACCTCCTTCAGACACCAGCGAGCCTGCCAGGATACAGTACGCCTGGAACACAGACACATGAAACATCTTGGGTCATTATTGTCCTTTACAGATCATATTAGACATGAGTCAACACAGAGACTCACCCATAACAAGGACTCAATGGGCTCTGGGTGCAGCAGCCCCATGATGCCGTGGTACCAGGAGAGGCCGGCCCCCATCATGAAGATGCCGACGCCGCTGATGAGGGAGGCGATGTAGCGCATGTTGGAGAAACCGTACCTGGAGGAGCAATTACAGCTGTTTTTAGCTTCTAACACCCTTAACATTTATACCAACATTATTTCACAAAGTATATGCACACAGAGCATTAGGCCCCGTTCACACGAGGACGGTCTGAACAGAAGACGCAAAAGTGGCGTCTCGTCTTCACTTTTTATTCCTCGTTTAGACGAGCGTTTTCAGGAGGAAATCTGCTGCATACGGTGACGCAAAAGTGTGTGAATGTGATTGTATGCAGCCAGGCGGCATCACTTAAAGCCATAAGAGCATCTTTGGGCATGCAGAAGTTTTCACGCCACACATTTTCATCAGCTACTCCTTCCACAAAGTTCTCCTCCATCACTAGATCTCCCAGGTCTCGTTCACAGCCGTCTGGCTCCTCCCACCAATCGCTGCATCCAGAATGTGATGGAGGTAATTCCAGATCCTTCTCTGTTCACTAATACTATCTGTACATATCCTGGACATTTGGTGGAAAGACTCCTGTAAGTTTATTAGAGCTGCCAGAGCAGCTTGAAGGTCCCACCATGGAAATAATCCCACGTTTCTTTATTTCCTGTCCTGGAGCATGTATGTGACGTAAACACATACGTGACGTGAGCAGATCAGATCAGAGTTTTGTGTCTTGTCAGTGTAGACGACACGCTACGGAGGAGAGGATTACACTTTTACACTTTGGAGGGTGGTTTCAGATTTTTGCGTCTTTAAGCCCCATAAACGCCGTCACCGTCTAAACGAAAGGCACTTCCCATAAAATATTTTGTTGTTTTTACCCGCGAGCGTCCTCGTGTAAACGGGGCCTCAAAAAGAATAAAAGGTTACTTCTGCACCTTTGACCCATACTTCTAGTCTTTTGTGTTATAATGACACAGTCTCTTTTGACTGCTCACGTTCCACTCATCATCTTTTTGTTTCACCAGTACAGTGAGGTAAGGTGCTTACGGGTGGCCGGCGTCGGGGTTGCGGACCGACTGGCTGATTCCCAGCGCCAGCAGAGCCTGGTTGCAGGTGTCGGCCAGAGAGTGGATGGCCTCTGAGAACATGCTCGCTGATCCAGTGTAGACCCAGGCCAGGAGCTTGAAGAAGAAGTTCAGCCCGTTGCTGCAGACAAAGAAAAACAAGTGGATGAAGCACTCAAAGGGGATTAAAACATTTATCATCTCGAAGATCATTTAAAGGGATAGTTCTGTTTTTTTTAAGGGAGGTTTCATAAGAGACTTATCCATAGTCAGTGTATTACCAACAGCAGATGGAGGTTGGCACACACCTACCTAAGAAGAAGCTAGAGGTATGCTGTGGAAAGAGGCAGCAGCCACCTGTACAAAAAAAAGCTGTCCTAAAGAATCACTGTAAGTTTAAGTGTATGCTACATTCATAATATTTTCACTGCTTTACTTTGCCACCAGACAGCCCTGTTTTAGTTGAAGTAGGGGGATCATACACTCACCAGACTCCACTGACAGAAACATCATTTTACTTCGCAGAACACAGGAGTTTCTGGTGTAGCACTGCCTCAGTTGGTTAGTATGTTAGTTTAGATTAGTTAAGATTAGTTCAGATTCACCAAAATTATACAATAATACAAAAAAAACCTGACCAACTGAGGCAGAGGTTGACCAGCAACTCCTGTGTTCTGTGAGGTAAAATCACTGCTGTAGTCTAAGGAGTCTGGTGGCTTGTAGAGATCATAAAGCAGAGCCTGAGAGAGGATATATAATAGGAGCAATGAAACTTTTTCCGCTTCCTGCTCACAGAGCCGTTTGTTCCCTATACTCTCCTGTTCAAAAGCTTCTCAACTCACTTCGTACCTTTTCACACAAATTGATCGCTACAAAAAACAGAAGACCCTTTCTTTGAACATCATTTTCAAGGACATAACTTATTGTCTAAGCAACTGGGGTGATATTTGCACAGGAGAAAAGGCAAAGGCGATAGAGGCAATATTTATTTTTTAGATGGCTAAAATACAAACTAGAGGCCACTATCTACTGTAGTCAGTACACTGGCTATGGATGAGTTCCTCAAACAATCCCTTTAAGTATAGACAAACAAACTTTAAACTGAATAACAACATACGACTGCACTCATTTTCCATTACTCAACTATCTTCTGTTTATCACAGAAGTATTTCAGTGTTTGTTTGCTGCTGCTGGACATCTCTTGACCAACACTTAACCAATTGGGTCCCGTGAGTCCTTGTGCATTTAAAATTAAGAGAATATTTGGCTGTTCATGTGACTGCACATGTCCTCTAACACAATCATCCTAATCCAGTTTGGGACAGGACGTCATGTGAGACCAGCTCCAATAAAGATCCTAACACAAATGTTCACGTTTTAGATCTTTACTAGTCTCTTTCAGAACTCTACAGAGCAGGCAGGTTTCTTCAAGAACAAAAGATCTCATGTGAAATACCTACTGTGGACATGTAGTCAGTATTTTTCTTCAGTATTCAGTTACAGTCTGATATTCAGCAGACATACAGTATGTAGTAACCCTGCTGGGAACAGACTAGAGGTTCCTCTAATCCAACACCTCCCACTGTGTGTGCTGCAGCTCAGTGAAGTCACTGAGTGCAAAATGGCTTCACAGCAGCAAGAAACAAGAGAGAGAGAGTTAAAACTTACATGCAAATAGCGACCATGACCACCTTCCCCGGCCCTTGGAGGAAAGTTGCCCTCTGGCCTGATCGAGGCTTTGTGGAAGAAAGATAAAGTTAATTTTTTTTAATTTAATATAAACATGGTTGTCTCTGTGGTGATGACGTTTACAGTGGATGTTGTCTCATGAAGAACACTGTGGGAATCCTCTGGAAACACAAGGCAGCAGAGTAGAGAGACACCAGCGAAGTGTAGAACAGTACAGTTAAAATAACACCAGCTACAGAGAGAGCACTGCATGAATGACAACAGATAATGACGCTGACAGATAGACGCAGTGACCCCTGGAACAGAGACAAAGACATCCCTGATGTCCATGTTACTTTCTCTTTCACAGAGAAAAACAAGAGGTGGAAAACTGATCTTATTGTTGAGCAAAATTGCAGTTAAGTGCTCACCTTTGTGTTTCCCCAGAAGTCTTTGTATTCCTTCAACAACTGTTGATTCCGAAAAATATCTGCAGGTAAGCAGACAAGAGATACAAATTAAACAAAATGTTCACAATCATTAATCCGAAAAACGGCTCAGAAACATTCAGGTTAGTTACAAATGTTCACAATCTGGGTTCTAACACTGAAAAGGAATAGTTCGACATTTCAGGAAACGCTTATTGGCTTTCTGGCAGAGAGTTAGATGAGAAGATTTTACCACTCTCACTTTTTTCTGTTAGATATGAAGCTAAAGCCAACAGCTTGTTAGGTTAGCTTAGCATAAAGACTGGAAACCAGGGAAAGAGCTACTCAGCCTGTCCAATAGTGTCAAAATCTGCCTGGAAGCAACCTTACAACTCAATAATTAACATGGTATATATGCTGTGATCTGTTTTTTGTAGCGTTTTTAAAAAAAAACACCTAACATTGTGACTATTTCTTGGTCATGAGCAGTGGCTTTTTTTCACCCATCAACCAGGTACAATTTCAGTCAACCAAGCATTTCTTGGATTGACTACAGCCCTCCTTCCCCTCTCCTCTCTCAAACTAAATCTCACTAAATTATCCCCCCGGCTACCTGACATCCAACATGGCAGTGAAGACATCTCATATTATGATTAACTTTAGGGGGCAAGAACTGATCTGGTAGGAAATTAATCTGCAGATGTTCAAAATAGCATACAGCTCTTATATGGATGTCAGTTTTTGAGCTGCAATAAAGGCCAAAGTGTCGTCTGTTGATCTCTTGCAGCTCCTGAGATTTCTCTAAAATGGGCATCATTATAACCACGAGATGTAACTGAGCGTATAGTTCTAAATGTGAACAAAAGATACTGGGCTGACTGGTCCAACAGTCTGCAAGATCAGCTGTGGATGATCAGACAAACAGACAGAAACTTGCATGTAAGCAGACATACGACCACAGATGATGAATCTCCACCAAACGTCACAACAACTAAAACATGACAAGGCCTTTCTTGCTCATTGGCTTCATTAAAGAGAGATTCCAGTATGTTGATGGGTGGCTGGAAAATATTTTCATTTACAGGAGGGGGGCCCAGCAGAAAACGTTTGGGAACCACTGCCCTAATGTCACCTGCTATGTATTCTATGAAAGCGATATTAAGCTTTTCATCTTACTCTCCCAGAAGTTGAAATAGCTTATTTCCCAAAATGTTGAACTCTAATCACAAAGTTCTCAAAGATGCACATCCAGCCAGAGAAACATAAAAACATACTCTCTTGGTACTCTCTCTCCACTTCTTTCCTGAGATTCCTCTCTCTGGCGAGGGCTTCATGGCTTCCCCAGACCTCCATCGCCCTGAGAGTCACAGAGAGAGTGAAATAAATCAACAGAACTTAAAGAACATTTCCATGAAATGGTTTGAGCGATAATTTGTTTCAAGACATGTAGGACTTTATTAAGAAATATCCTGAGGGGCAAAAGAAAAAAGGTGCAGAACTAACTTGGTCTCCACGTCTGATCGCAGGAAGACAGTGAACGCCTCCGTGTCGTCGTGGGGACTGCGTCTTCTGATCTTTCGAAGCTGTTCCAGATCACTGAGGACACATTAAGGGAAGGGGTCAGAAAAAGATTCAGGAAGACCAAATCTAAACTATGTTAGACATGAGCTAATTACAGCAGCATGTTTGCTTATTAAGTCAAATGAATTAGTGGTGTTCCAGCCTCTCAGCTAGCACTGAGCAGCATTCAGTGCCATATATTCAGATTTATCATGGTGACATATTGTTTAATGTTTCTCTAATAATCAAATCAAACATAACAGTTAGTTGGAGGAACAGGGGTTACCTTGGTTTGAGGCAGAATTCATTCATGGCTCTGACGGCTGTGATGAAGTTGTTCTGTGTGTACTTGGCTCCATATTCCCTTTTCTTCAGGACCGCCCGAACTTCACACGACAACAGGGAAATAAATAATGAAGCACGTTTTATCTGCATTCATTTGTCTGATGATATTAAAAATATAAGGTAAATAAAGAAAGGCAGCAAGTAGGGTTGCAACAGTATGAGATTTTCACAGTACAACAAACTTCTCAGAAAATATCAAGGTTTGGCAGTAAAACACAATTTATTATTATTTTATCTGTTACATGACACTTTAGGGAATGAAAACAGAAGGGTTTTATGGCTAGAAAAAGCTTTATTATACTTGGCACTTAAACCTTTTTAAATAGAAGTATGTGTAAAAATCCCTTCTGAAAAGAAATAAGACAAATAATAAAGCTGTATATCTCCCGTTTGTCTAAAAGAAATGAAGAGACCAAAAGTGTACACTATGTTTACAATATTTTTATCTTTTTACCTAGCCGTCAGACAGTCTGTTATCTATACTTTCTTTAAAACAACCAGACTTATTTGACAAAAATAATTTTACCTTCTAGGAAATGCAAGTTGCTGACCTACTGCTGCCTTGACAGTTAGTAAGTTGACAAATTTAACAGGCAGTCAATAAGGAAAGGAGAGGCACAATTTTATTGATAAGCATATGTTTGTGGTATTTTCATCCCTTGGTACACTGTGAAATGAGCATACTGCTGCAACCCTAGCAGCAGGTCCTTACCTTTCACTTGAATTGTCTCCGCTTTAGTCAGCCCCTTCAGTTTCAAATCTACAAGAATCAAAGATTTAAATGTAATCAAAGACGTAAGCTCAAGAAAAATTCTTCGAGGTGATGTTTTCAACATCTCAACTTACCAGGAGCATCTCCTGGTGCTTATGTTGACAGGGCATGCAACAAGACAACATAAAAGACAAGACACAAGAAAATAAAAAATAGTAACAACACTGTGCCACAACAGACCAACATCAACAATCTCTGCAGCATTCAGAAACATTAGTCACCTTGAGAAGCCTGGGTGGCTTTAGCAGCAGCAGCCAGGACCTTTTCTGCTGATGGAGCATCACCTGATGGTGGTTTAGGGGGACCATCTTTACTGTTCCCGGAGGTAGAGTAATACTGTACCTTGCCTAGCCCTAGAGAGGCAACACGGCAGTCTGGAAGGCTGAACCACAAGTTATGTATGCCTCCAGTCTGCCAACCTGTGTCACAAAATGTATTTATTGTTGTTTGCACTTAAAAAACATACAATTGTTAGGAAATAACAGTACAAGAAACAGTAAAAGAAAATGCAGGAAAGATCAAAAAGCCCAAAGGGCTTATATACGCGACCCTCCCTCTTAAACCTATAAATAACTATACTTTACTTAAATTACATAGCTAGATGAAAATAAAAAAATACAAACAAAATACAAACAAAACAAATAAAAGGTGTAAAACATCTATAGGGATTGTTTGAGCTTGGTCTTAAAAGTATTTAAAGAGGAACATGATTCTGTTAGATGTTTTATGTCATTCCACAGCACTGCACCTTGATAAACAAATGAGAATTTAGCAACAGAGGTCCTACAGAAAGGAATATGTAAATCATTCTTTCTTCTTGTTAGATGTGCATGATAATGAGAATTAAACTCAAAGTAACTATGGAAAAAGTTAGGTAAAGATGCAGGAAGGCAAATTACTTTATACATAAGAACCCCTGTTTGATACTTATTGACCTCATAAATTGTAAGTAGTTGCAATTGTTTAAATAATGGTTTAGTTACGATAGTAAACTATGGAACAAGATAAAGCAGAGTAATATGATATATAACAGCCCTAAGCCCTAATACAAAACATCTTTCCTTCCTTTCCTGCCACATGCCATCAGACTGTACAATAACAAATAATAGTCTGGTTCATTACATACTGTCTATGCACTTTATGTGTTCTTTATGCACACTGTTCATTGCACCTTATTTGTTTCATAGCACCAACAGTTTTATACTGTATATTCAAATTTATTCTGCACTGGAATTCTATTCTACTGCTTCTTTAGACACTTTACATTTTATTGTATTTTTATATTTTATTGCTTGAAGTATGCCTAGGTTGTTCTTTTTATTTAATTGTGTTGTCATTGTCTCTGTGTGTAATGCTGCTGCTACACTGTAATTTCCCAGCTTGGGATAAATAAAGTCTATCTATCTATCTATCTATCTGTCTGTCTGTCTGTCTGTCTGTCTGTCTGTCTGTCTGTCTGTCTGTCTGTCTGTCTGTCTATCTATCTATCTATCTATCTATCTATGCATCTATCTATCTCTCTATCTATCTCTCTATCCATTTATCTATCTATCTATCTATCTATCTATCTATCTATCCATCTATCCATCTATCCATGCATCTATCTATCTATCTAACTACCTACCTACCTACCTATCTATGCATCTATCTATCTATCTATCTATCTATCTATCTATCTATCTATCTATCCATCTATCCATGCATCTATCTATCTATCCATCTAACTATCTATCCATCTATCCATGCATCTATCTATCTATCTATCTCTCTATCTCTCTATCTATCTATCTACCTATGCATCTATCTATCTATCCATCTATCTATCTGTCTATCTGTCTATCCATCTATCCATCTATCTCTCTCAGGTTGGGGGTCCTCACCGTAGCAGATCTGGGGTCTCCGGGGCCGCTGGGACAGAGGAGCCCTGTGCTGCAGCGAGAACCTGCAGAAGACGTGCCATGGTCGGTGGGCCAGGCTGGGGAACATCCTCGCTGTAGCAAGGCTCGGTACCGGAGTGCAGGAGCTTTCTGTGTGGAGTCACAGACAGCTAGCCGGTCACTGTCCCTGCTAGCTCCTCCACTAACCCAATCCAGACAGATTAACAACAACACCTGACTGTTTCCCCCCAGCTAGCACCGCTATAAACGCGCTCACACGTTAAACTCAGCTGACATTAGTGTCTAACTGAAATGTTTGTTATTGATAATCACTTGGTTGGGTAAATATCGCCTCTGCCGGCCGGCTATAACGCTGGAGCTAGCTAGCTAGCTAGCCCCGGCGGCTACTGAGCAACAAACTTAGCTAACACGGCTAGCTAGCCAGCTAGCATCATGGCTAGCATCGTTAAGTAACAAGTGCTGTGTAACATTTCATTCACTCAGAAACAACCGAAACTGGGCGGTGGATACATTTAGATTATGTCGCTTAATAAAAGAAGCCAGTACCTTTCTATTGTGAGGGTTGTCCTGCATTATCTGTGTCCATTTTGAGAATCTATGGCCAAACTGATGAAAGGTACAGTAACTGCTACAAACACACACACTAGTGACGTTAGCTGTCTTCTCGCGAGAGTAAAGTGAGTCCGCGTTGCTTCGCGAGATCTTGTAAACCGCTGTGCAAACAAGGTCATATGTGTTCACTGTTGCATTCAAGTCCCCGGAAATCTGCATTCCGCTGAGAACTTCAATCATACACCAAGGTTATAATAGTTTTGGATTGTTCATTAGTTTTAGTTTTAATTTCGTTGTGAATTTTTGTTTTCAAATTCAGTTAGTTTTAGTTAGTTTTTAGAGTGAGTTTTCTAGTTTTAGTTTAGTTTTTATTTTTTGAAAATGCTTAGTTTTAGTTGAGTTTTTATTAGTTTTAGTGTTTTTTTGTAATGGGCGTGTGTGTTTGGTGCCAGATTCAAAGTGGTCATAATAAATTTTGCCTTTATTTCCTTTGGTTTATCATCTCAGCCCCAATAAGGTTATTAACTCTTACAGTTCTGGGTGTTTTGTATTTTGGTTCTAGTGTAAACATCCCAGTCTCAGTAAACATATTCACCATGTGTTGCATGTTCAAATAAATACACTGAATTATGAATGAAAAAACTAAAACTAAGGACATTTTCACTATAATTTTAGTTAGTTTTAGTTAGTTTTGTAACCACACAATACAGTTTCAGTTAGTTATCATTTTTTAAAAAACTCTAGTTTTTATTTTTATTTCAGTTAACGAAAATCTTTTTTCAATTCTAGTTTTCGTTATTTCGTTAGTTTTCGTTAACTATAATAACCTTGTCATACACTGTAAAGAAAGATTTTCAAATATTAATTTAATAGAAAATAAATCTTAAAATAAGTACCCAGAAGTGGAATATAGATATCTGAATAATAATAATAATAATAATAATAATAATAATAATAATATAATTATAATAATAATATAATTATAATAATAATAATAATAATAATACCGTACTTAAGTACAGTGTTGAGGTACTAATACTTTACTTGAGTATATCCATTTCCCAGTGGTGGAAGAAGTGTACAGATCCCTTATTTAAGTAAAAGTACTAGTCCTGTGTTCAAAAACGAACCTAAGCAAATTACAAAAGTATCAGCATCAAAATGTACTTATTATTAGCAATGCATTTATGTATCAGCATTTTAATGCTGTCAAGGTAGGGTAGATATTAAACTTAATATTCTGTTATGTGGTTTAATTGATGAAAATGTAAAATAATTGAAAATTAAAATAAAAACAATTTTGAGGTACTTCATTTCAGTATTTTACATATTTTATGTAACTTTATGCTTCAACTCCACTACAACATCAACTGTGGACTGAGGTTGAAGATCTTGTGGAGAAGTTGATACAGTTGGACTGTGTTGCCCAACTGTGTCAACCTCTCCACAAGATTCTCTGCTGCACAAGATTCTCATATCATTCATCTTTTTTTTCAGATTTTTTCTTTTTGTAGTGTTTTTGTTGTAGATCAGCGATTCCCAAACTTTTTTAGCCGTGCACCCCCTTCTATGTCCCAACTGGGTTGATGCACCCCCAATCCCCCACACCTTCAAAAAAACTAAAATGCAATAAGAGTTTTTATAGCCATATTAAAGGTGGAGGATGATGACAGGCTCAGGATCAGAGGCAGAAAGCAGATCAGTTGGGAAAATGTTATAATATTTTGAGCTGCACTGAACAAAAATTGCAGCAAATTTAAATGAGCGTGGAGCTAAAACACAACCCGTCATCATAACACAGGCTGGAAAAATGATACAAGAACAAGATGATAACTTCTTCTACGCTTCATTATAAGATCAGAAACAACCAAAAATAGATGCAAAAATGACCAAAATAGATCCAAAAATGAACAAAAAATGACACAAAAATTGAATAGCCTGTATTTATTAATTCATTAATAACACGTCTTTATTGTGTGGGGGAAATTTTTTTAATTGTGTAATTATCAGACCGCCATTACATTTTTCATCTCGCGCACCCCCAGGGGTCCACGCACCACACTGGGAATCCCTGTTGTAGATTGTTATTGCATATATATAATATATCTTTCCATTCATGTAAATTATGTTTCTATTCAGTTGTTTTTTATGAATCCACATGAACTCAAACTAATATGTATTAAATATGTATACATTTGTATTTAATAGTCTCAAACAGAAATAAATGCACCTAGACAGTTTGTGTCACTGAACTACACAAACAAAACATCTGGATAGTAAATATTAGGGTAATTATTCTGCTTTTTTGTCTTAAATGCAATGTTGTTATCACAAATTCTGACTTGAGGTGTGAGCTCTCTCTGTCCAACTGTGACAAATACTTCATCCATTGCTCAGCATATGTCCATTGTAAACAGACAGGGAGGGGCTCTATAGGGAGGAGTAGCAACACAAAGAAACAAAAAAAACAAAGTTCTTAGTCATGAAATGAAGAGAAAGAATCACAGCAGTTAAGAAAAAAACCCTGCATGTTTATTGAATCTTTAGAACAGTACAGTAGATATATGTTATGACCTTGCATTGGTAGTAAATATAGGTGCCTTCAGGAGCAGCAGTGTTTTTAATAATCATCTGACAATTGACTGACAAATCAAACACATACACTAGGAGAGAGGTCTTTTTGATTTCCCATGCGATCACTTGACAACAATACCTGCAGATCCATCACTTCCATTTCACAATCATTAAAATGGAATCCAGAATATTCAATCAATAATCAAGACCCACAGTACAGTTTAAGGTCATAACTCTGTCTTGGTCCATTTAGGTAAAAATTAGAAAAGATGAAAACACTGCGCACGAATAAGGTCACTTAAATGAGAGAAAATGGAAGCATGTCGTTTTAGAAAGCACGTCGTCAAGCTGATGCGAGAGTGGTCCAGAGGAGGACTCTGTCCTGGTGTGCTGGTCTGTTGCTGGTCTGTTGCTGGTCTGTAGCTAGTCGTAGAGAGAAGAAGAGGAGGAGGAGGAGCTGGCGTTCTGCTTAACGCATGGTGACGAACTCCTCGGACGAGGTGGGGTGGATGGCCACGGTCTTATCAAAGTCTGCTTTGGTAGCACCCATCTTTATGGCCACAGCAAAACCCTGCAGCATCTCATCACAGCCCAGACCCTGCATGTGCAGCCCCACCACCTGAGGAGGAGGAGAGGAGAGGAGGAGAGGAGGAGAGGAGGAGAGGAGGAGAGGACCAGTCAGGGTTAGGAGGAATATATATATATATATATTTACAATAAACTGCAGAAAAGAAGTGGATGTGACGTCACCCACTGTTTTTTTTTTTTTAAATATGTGTTTATTAAATTTTCAAAAGACAAAACAGGAACACATACATGACAAAAACAAAAAACATACATTTGGCTCACATACATATTTAAATTCAGATTTAGGCGAGAGATTCAGGAGTCATCCTACACAAATAGGATAAGCAAGTAAAAATAACCAAGTGTTCACTGCCATGCATGATACATTCACATGATCAAAGAAAGGTAACAGAAACAAAAACATATCAATGAAGCGGTACGGTGTCACTTACAAGGAAGAGCATTCTCAGCTACGATACAAACCCTCTTGCAAGAATGGTAGAGATATTCAAACCAATATATGACAAAAAGGGTTCCCATGTTTTACGAAAAGCATCATCCCTGCTGTGCAGTCTACATGTCAGATAGTCCAAAGCAACATATTCAAGTATCACCTTTTGCCATTGAGCCTTAGAAGGAGGTCACCCACTGTTTTGAAGCCAAGAGTTAGGAACCACAAGAAGGTCTGCACAAGTGGTGAAATGTACCCAAGTACATTTACTCAAGTACTTTACCTCAGTACATTTACTCAAGTACTTTACCTCAGTACATTTACTCAAGTACTTTACCTCAGTACATTTACTCAAGTACTTTACCTCAGTACATTTACTCAAGTACTTTACCTCAGTACAGTTTTATCTTTGTCACCAATCAGTAAGCAGACATGTCCTCCTGTATAATCTACATTTCAAGCAGTTTTCAGCACTTTTAAATCCTTGAAATCATTTCCAGTAGGAACCCTGGATATTTGTTACCAGCTGTAAACACCAGAAGACTCTCACCTTCTCCTCCTTGCCTTCACACACCAGCTTCATGATGCACTGACTCTTCCTGCTGGTGATGGCGTGATACATGGGAGTGAAAGAAGTCTTGTAGATCTTCACGTTCTCCTTCCCTCTTGATTTAATGGCCTCCTCTGTGACAGACACATAAAGCATTAGTATTCTGGTGCTATTGAGTACTAGAAAGACTAACAACACAGGACATGCAGGCATCAAACACGGGACAGTTTAACTTCAGTCTAAGTGTTATTATCAGCCTCCTGCTCACCTTCTGTGAGGCCCACCGTGCCGATGGGCGGGTGGCTGAACACCACTGTGGGGATGCTGGAGTAGTCCAGCTTGGAGTCCTTCTTGCCCTCAAACAGTCTGTGTGCCAGCTTCCTGCCTGCAGCAATGGCAACTACACCAACACACAAACACAACTTCAGAGTGCAACTTCATTTCCTAATAAAACAGTTTTGGTGGCCACAAGGGAGAAATCACTTTGATGTGAATCCAGAAAAACAAGTTCAAAGCAGTGCTACTGTTGCATTATTTCTCAATGCAAATGAATAAAAAAAAAAAAGAACTTCCCCTACTGAAACAGTGCACAGAGCAGAGAAAAACTTTAATGAACATGTTGATGTGTAATAGATTGCTGTCACTAAGTGGGGACTAGAGCTGCAAGCATTTGTCGATTAGTCAACTTTTTAGGTAATTGATTCATTGTATCAAGTAATTTTTCATATAAAAATGACAGAAAATGTTGTTTTCAGCCACTCAAAATGTAAATTTACTGCCGTTCTCCATTCAGAATCATAATAAACTGAATATCTTTCTGGTTTGAACTGACAAAACAAGACAATCAAACACATCACCTTGGATTTTAGGAAACTGGGATGGACTATTTTCAGATATTTTATAGACTAAATGAAGAACTGAACTTTTGATTTCATGCAGGTCTATCCTCTAGCACAGCTATTCTCAACCTGGGGGTCGGGACCCCAATTGGGGTCTCGAGATGATTTCTGGGGGTCGCCAAATCATTTTGGAAGTCAGCTCTGTCTCCACTGTGTTAAAGTGTTCATGTGTTAATGTGTTTTAGGTCACTTAATGTCTTTTTTTTTGGTCATTTTGTGTCTTTTTTTGATCATTTTTTGGTCATTTTGTGTGTTATTTGGTCATTTTGTGTCTTTTTTTGATCATTTTGTGGTCATTTTGTGTCTTTTTTGTAATTTTGTGTCTTTTTTTATCATTTTGTGGTCAATTTGTGTCTTTTTTGGTCATTTTGTTTCCTTTTTTTGGTAATTTTGTTTCTTTTTTGGGTCATTTTGTTTCTTTTTTGGTCATTTTGTGTCTTTTTTGGTCATTTTGTGTCTTTATTGATCATTTTGTAGTCAATTTGTGTCTTTTTTTGGTCATTTTGTTTCTTTTTTGGGTGAACTGTGCGTGTGAGATTGTGTTCAGTGAGTGGGGGTCGCGGACAACATGCATGTTAAATTGGGGGTCGCGACTCAAAAAGGTTGAGAACTACTGCTCTAGCAGATACTAAATAAAGTCCTCACCTGTTAGAATAAAGTGACCTAAACTTCTAAAGACTCTCCTGTTAATGCACCCATGAACTTTTTAACCCAGACAATAAAAAAAGCATGAAAACAAAATCAGCTTTCAAACACACATTTTGACCAAGCAGACATAAACAGCTGTATAGAGAATGACTGGAGTTATTAGTGTGACTTCCTACCAGGTGTGAGAAGAGCTTTGCCACAGACGTCCCCCACAGCGTAGATCCCCGCTCTGCTGGTGTTCTGGAACTCATCCACGATGATATGACCTCTTTCATCTGTATCCACACCCTGCAGACAGCCACAAACACTGTTACACTCATCATTATATTATATAATTAATTTAAACATCATATTCTTGCACTGACGTGTTTCTCACGTTTCCCTAGAAAGCTCTGCTGGGATGCATGATGATTATGAGGTGAGATTCATTTTAAATAAGCAGTGAGCACCAGAGCAGAAAAGTTTAGTTTCTGTTCATAGTTAGAAACAATAAGTCATCCTACTACGGAGGCTCGGATTATTAAATGTAGAACAGAAGCTTGTTTCCAGACAGTTTTACTCTGTTTAGAAGGGAAAAAGGGCTGGTTGGTCTTCAGTTTGTTCATATTAGTGAAATATTTGTCGGAATTTGTTAAGAAGAACGACAATGAAGAGGTATTGTAAACGTGAGGCTGAGGTGAAGGACATAAATTGGACATATATAGTGAGGAATCTGTGTCATTCTCTGTCCTACATGTGTGACTGGATTTAAGTTTCATGTTCCCTTTTTTAATGTGGATCTATTGACTATAAAGTTTTGCCTTTAATCTTTTTTTAAAAACAACATTTACTATTTTGTTATTATTTTTATTAATTATAAGTTATAGTAGTCGTAGTATAAGTTAATTATTATTGTATGATTATATTGATGTTATTTTAAATACATGTTTATAATTTCTTCAAATTAATCTATTTTTATTTTATATAATGTAATAAGTTGTAGCTGTACGCTGAAGTCCCTTAAATAGAACAAAGACTCTTTAATCTGCTATTAATCTGCCTGTTAATCCGGAGTTAACAAACTCATAACAACACAACAAAGACTGTTAAGTGCCTGTTGTTTAGTCTTGTTTCAGGATTATCCCTAATTCAAGTTGATCCCGTTGGTTTATTTAAAACTCTTTTTTATACAAAATGTGTTAAATCAGGAAACAGTTCATGTAACAAAGTGTTACTGGATTCAGTTCTTTCACAAAGCTCTGTGTAAAGAAAGAAAATAGTTAAAATGATCTGCAGAGCTGCTTTAATCTATGAGGATAGTGAAGAAATCTGTTCAGAGCCAAACAATTTACTACAGCTGCTCTCAATGTCAGTTATTAAATATTCATAGATTCTACGCAGGTTTTTGAATGAAGCCTAAACTATCGTTCATTATATTTTATGACATCAACCATTTTTTTTTTAATCCTTGAGAAAAATCTTCACTTTGAATAAAGTGACTTATGACCTATTCATATTCTTTTAATTAAATCAACTGTTTTTAATGGATATTTCTAATCACTTTCATCAGCATAAACTTTTGCTATAATAATCTTCGATCCATAATAGAATGTTAGTTATTGCGTGTATATGAATGTAATTTATGGTGCTATTACACCAGCCTGTTAATAAAGCTGGTCTCTGGAGAGAAAACTGTTTTTTGAACCGCACTGCAAATGTTGTTTTTGAAGGCTGAACACCAGAGATCAAGACCCATAAAAACATGTTTAAATTATTATAAACAATCCCACGCAGCCCCACTGGGCTCCTATTCAACAAATAATCTAAAAATATACAAGGAAAAAAGCTTCAAAGCTTCAAACTATTCAATACAGCCCCAGCTGTTACCATTTTATTGAGTTACTTATGTTTGTTAATGATGTTACCATTACTGGACACCAGATACAGGGACCTGAAGGTTCAAGTGTCTGCAATACTGACCACAAATGGCTATAAAAAGACAAAAAAATACTGCTGAAGACATAAAACAACCAAAAAAGACCCATAATAAACACAAAAAAGACACAAAATTACCCAAAAAATAACCACGAAGACACAAAAAGCTGCATAACAATTACAAAGAGCTGACAAACAACCAGAAAAGCGACCAAAATAGAAGAAAAAATACACAAAAAAGGCACAAAACAACTACCAACGGACACAAAATGATGACAACCTAAAAAAAAAAAAAAAAAGCAAACACAAGACAACCACAAAGACAAACAAAAAGCTGCATAACAAATACAACGAGACGCCAAACAACCCAACTGACCAAAAAAACAGAATTAACACAAAAATGACCACCAAAAGACGCAAAAGAAGAATAAAACAAGGCAGAAGCAGCAGTGTGTAAGAAGCCCAGAGGCTGTTTCCAACCTGGTCTCACAGGAATCCGTGAAATAGCCACGGATTTGCTTAACTCAAAATCCGTGGAATAGCCACGGAATCACTCAAATTTCCGTGAAACTGACACGGATTTGGCTACAATGCAAGTTAATGCCAGTCATATCCCGTGGCTATTCCAACATACAAAGTGATTATGTACATTCACTGAGTGAAGATTTAGAAAATAAAATATATTTCTCACTAGAAATGTGATCAAAATCCATTTTTATGCAGAAACTAAGTCAAAATATTGATTTTTTTCACTAAAAATGAGAGAACTGTCCGCCATGTTTTTTGTTCTGACCGCCGGGACCTTGAAAGTCACGTGACTTGGAACAAACCAATAGGAACAAATATTAACTTGCATTGTAGCCAAATCCGTGTCAGTTTCACGGAAATTTGAGTGATTCCGTGGCTATTCCACAGATTCCTGTGAGACCAGGTTCGCTGTTTCATAATGCTCTCAGGTAAGAGCAGCTTATTTCCCCACTGAGGAGGATGTTATGTGTTGTTTCTCTGGATGTTTTAGGTAATAATCAGACTGTTACCATCTCTCCGATGTTGAGTCCAGACGTGTTGGGCTGCCTGCCGATGGCCCAGAGGAGACAGTCCACGTCCTGGATGGTGCTGATCCGCTCCTCGTCGTTCTTCTTCTCGGGGTCTTTGGTGACCAGCGTCACCTCCAGCCCTCGCTCCGTTTTACACACAGACTTCACCTGAGTGTTCTTCCACAGGTCCACACCAGAGTTCTGCAGTTCTTTGGTGCAGTTTGTGCTTATGAAGCTGTCAAAGTTCCTCAAAACCTGCAGAGAGAACAGAAGAGATCACATGTTTATCCATTACTGCAGCTCTGCACGCTTTTAAACATCATAATGTGGTTTTTGGTTGTGATTCTGTGTGTTTCTTACCCCCGTCTGTCGGATGATGAGGGATGTTTTGGAGCCCAGGGTGGAAAGGATTCCTGCCATCTCCACTGCAATATAACCTGCACCCACTATCACACTGCGCCTGTCCACAAACACAACTTTTAATGATACACACACACTTTAGCATGGTGGAGACATAAAGAGATCAGATAATGAGCTTACTTTGGCAGAGTTTCAAGTTCAAAAAAGCCATCACTGGTAATGCCCAGACTTCCCCCTGAAATTACCAAGAGTTTTCTAATTTTATTAAAAAATGTCTTATTTGATTAATAGATTAAATAAAACAAAAGTCTCAGGCTGAAAGGTGTTAAACACCAGTAGAGCTGCTCTACCTGGAACCTCCGCATCACTCAGCACGGTGGGCTGCCCTCCGGTGGAGATCAGGATGTGAGGCGCTGTGTATTTTCTCCCATTGACCTCCACAGTGGGCTCAGGATCATTAGTGAACCTGGCATGGCCTTGGATAGTTTGGATTTTAGCCTGGAATAGAGCAGAGGTTATTATTTTACCTTCATTTCTTTCCTTCTTTAGAAAAGAAACAAAACAATCCAGTGAAAACATGATGTTAAGCTGAAGGAAGTATACACTACTGGTCAAAAGTTTTAGAACACACCAACTTTTCCAGAATTTAATTGAAAATGATGCAGTTTAATGTCTCAGTCTACTCTGAAATTAATGCACATTTGCAACATTTAAAATTCTTTATTGAGCATGATAGTGTTTTGAAAGTAAAAAAAAAAGATTCAAAATCACATTTTATGTTGGACTAAAGGACTAAAAAAAGACACAAAATGACCAAAAAAGACACAAAATGACAAAAAAGACACCAAAAGACACAAAATGACTTACAAAGACAGTAAAAGAATTAAAAAATGGACAAAATAGCCCAAGACTCCATAGAGTTAAGTTGTTAACCCATTTCTTGTTCCCTGAAAAAGGCCTACTTGTATAATTCTGAAATGTACATTATTTTTCAGTTTTGGTTAAGCTTACCTTTTTTTATTTACCTCTGGCAGTTCACCACTTACCTTTGGACCCTTTCAAGCTGTTCATTTGACTTGAACTGCTTGAATTTCAATAAAAAACTGGAAAAATTGGGCTGTTCTAAAACTTTAAAACTTTTGACCGGTAGTGTAGATCAATGGAAGACAAAAACTCTGAAACTTGAACTTACTTTGTCAAGATTGTTGCGATAAATGCGGTTTAGGTGACTGATGTAAGCATCCCTTTTGGCCTTCAGAGCTCTGCAAACACAGGAAATGAGAAATCAGAGATAAGAGGTTGTTTTTCCCCACATTTACTCCAGGAAGACCGATGTTTCAGTCATGGACACATGGGGCAAGACACTGAAGGCAACACTGGGGTCAATCTGGAGATTTGGGGTTATTTTGCTTCCAAAGCTTGTCTTTTTCCAGACGAGTGGAAAGAAAACATCCAAAATACACATTTAGGTGAATATCTGACAACACTTTGTTTATTTGCGTCTGATGATTTCTCCTGAATTCACCAAAAGTTAGCGTTATTACTGCCTCGTGCTAATTTAAACACATTTCAGTATACAAAAAATACAATACAAAAAAATATTTTCTTAATATTTCTCAGTTTTGGGAAGTTTCATTGTGAAATCTATAATTTAAAATGACCCTATTAACCCGTATCTGCTCCCCTTTAAAAAGGGACAGTTGGCCCCAAAGTCCATATACATAAATACATAAAATACACATTCGCCCTCCTTCCTGCAGTGCCATGTGACAATCTAGATTTTATTTATAATGTGTTTATATAATCATATATATGTGGCATAAAATGGGGCTTTAAATGGCAATAATAATATTGTTATTTAAGGAAAATATATTGCCCAACAAAAGTAGCTTTTATGACTGGACTACATACATAAACAACAAACAACATATGTGCAGATACAAACATTGGCATTAAAGTATTCTGAAATAAAAAACGTTCAGTGGTGAGATGAAATGAACTTTTCAACTTTCCACATACTTCCTGATTTCAGTCTTAAAAAACATAAAACACCTGAGAACCAGCAACACAATATACCAGTGTTTCAGCCTTATCTCCAGTTTCAAAAAGGGAACCATCAGCTCACAGCCATAAATAAAACAGTTCATGCATTTGTAAACAATACTCTGGGTGATCATTAACTCTTGTGTTTTAATGACACTTCTGTCAGTTCTTACGTCTTAATAACCTTATGGCACTGATGAAACATTTCATGTTACAGCTGGGAGAGACAGAAATATAAACAGTTCTAGTATAATGGAAATACTTCATGGTAATCCCAGCTGTCTGATGGAATTTACATTTATTCAAATAGATCCTGCTGCTGTATGTACACTAGTTGGACAAAATACCAACAATGCAACACAACACAAGCTACGATAGCTATGATGCCTGATAAAGAGTCTAAACACTTGACATCATTTTAAAAGGTTTAAATAGAAAAGATGTGTTGTTAGCAAATATTACATTAGATTGTACATGTTTAAAACACCCACATGAAGACATTGCTGCAGAAGACGGATGGAAAAGACTTGTTAAAAGGCACAAAACACTAAATTAATATGAGCTTGAAATTTCAGGCAACATAATAATAATAATAATAAATTCAATTTTTATAGCGCTTTTAAAAAGGTACTCAAAGTCGCTTAACATAACAGGAATTTGACAGACACAAACACAAAATGCAGAAGAACATCTTCCAGAAGAGACGATGTTCTGTGTTAACATATTTGCATTGTATAGTTTTTAAAGTGTTTGTTAAATGAGAAAGGAACTTTTTTTCATTGCTTATGGGAGTGCCCAAAGATGTAGATACTTTGGGTAAATGTTGTTAAATGTTTATCACAGGTAAATAATAAAAGTCTCATTATATTGAAGAGGAAGTTATCTACACTTTGAGAAACCTCCAAGGACTCTGGAGGAACAACAGAGGAAACTCTGGAGGACTTTGGACTGGAAGAATGATTTCATTATGTTGAACAAACATCACAGTGTTTCTGTGGAGGGTGGAGAGGTTTGAGTAGTTAATAAACAGAAAAGAGTTTGTTTGTCCTTGGAAATAATTCATGTCTTCTGTGGAATAGAGGTTGAGACTTAGACTTTTCCAAGAAGTTCTTTATAACATATATGATCATTGTAAACTGCTCAAAAAGAATAAACTTAAACTACTTAGACCCAAAACTTTTTGTTTATTTGAACTCTTTTGGTTGTGTTTTACCAACATGCTAACCAAACACAGCTGCAGAAAGAAGATGTGACCTTTTATTAAATAAATTGAGCCTCATCATGTATTGTGTGTCTGTTACACTTATTCTGTTACAAACCTCGACTCAGATTTCTTTTTGGTCCAACACTAACTCTTCCTCTTCCTCTCAACAGGAGGAAGAGGAGGAGGGTTTAACAGGTTAATGTTCACACTGAGAAACCTTTTTGTGAACGTTCAACCTGAATTCATTTGATTCATTCTGTTTATTGATGTTCTTACTTATTTGGAATCAGGGAGAACTACAAAGAAAATGCAAGAAAATGTATTTTTTTCAAGTACTAAATTTGTATTATTATTACTTTCCTATTGATTTGAGTGGTAGATCTGTTAATCAGGCTGTTTACCGTCATTTTGAGCTCATCTGCAGCGGCTGATAATTTATTTATTAGAGTTATTCACAGAGCTGACAGCAGGGACGGCCACTAAACAAACACCGTCACTTATTTCTTATTTATGAAAGTTTAAAAATGTAGTTATCTCTCAAAAACAATGAGATGTAGCCATCTGCTGATGAATACAGTTATGCTTTTTATATTTAAATTTAACCAAGTTTGATCATTTATTTTAAAAGAAATGATAATTGCAGATCTACTCAACCAAAAAATTCAGGTAGTAGCATTGTTAAATAAGTGTTCATTTAAGTTCAGCAACATGAAATCAGCAGAACATATTATTAAATATCAGTATCTGCTATTAAAATACCTGCATCCATCTACTAACTCCACTAATTTATCTTATTTTAAATGTTTGTACAAGTTGAGAAATGGTATTATGATTAAAATATCAATAAAATAATTGTTAAAAAGTGTTTCCTCTAGATTTTATAATATTTATTTAATTAGCTTTTTTTCAATAATTCTTTGAAAGTGGTATTTATTTAAAAAGGGAAGATAAGAGCAAAGGACATTTATTTTTTTAATTTACTGAGAGTAACCGTCCTGAAGCAGGTGACTAAAGCATGGAAACAATCAAATACACCAAAATTAAGAGCATGGGCATTAACAGCAGAACAAAGGTTAGAGATGGAAAAACTAACTTTTAGAAATAGGGAACAAATACATATTTGGAATAAGTTATACTGTAAAGAAAGGCTGGTAAAAACAGTGGAAATATTTAATCAAATTAAAGGAGATGAACTAAATGGTCCCCACACCAACACGAACACGAACACACACGCACCACTGCTTATTTTCTCATTATTTTATTATTATCTTTTTTTTTTGTGTGTCATTAGTTTGTTGTTTATTCCTTTTCTTGGAGATCCTCATTTGGGGAATACCAGTTAGCCTTGTATATGTTTGTCTGTTTACCCTATGTTTTTGTTATTTACTTTGTGAATATATACCTTGAAAAAAAAGGGGGAAAATGTGAGGTACAATATTGTAAAGAAAACGAAATGACTCATTATGTTTGTGAAAGTAAGAAGCCTTGCAATAAAGTATTAAAAAATAATTCTTTGAAAGCTGGACACATTTTAAGATAAATCTTGTGGGCGACCTTAAAGAACCTTTCCGCCTGCTGTCTGTTAATGATTGTATGATATTTCCTGCTGCAGCATGCAGCCGCTCCCTCCACACAATAATCTAACGTTCACCATGACTCAGCACCTTATTTACTCAGATATATAATAGGAGCTGAAGTAATAATATATAATGGAGTGGGCTGAAGTGAAGCAACAAGAGCCAGAGCAGGCTGAGACGCTGGGAAACAGACACCTCATTGTTCCTGGAACAACTCCGTCAGGTTTCAACAGAGCTCATTGTTGTCTCACATAAAACAGAGAAGAAGACACTAAGGGATGTTGTAACTTACTCCCAGCTGAAGTGAACGTTTCCAACGTCAAAGCCGTAGTCGCTGTGATCGTGGAGATACTCGGCATGAACGGCTGCGTTCCACATCACCTGGGAGAAAAGCACAAAGCACGATTAGACATTTTATACAAAGATATGAAGTCTCTGAGGAGTTAAACTGGGCCAGACTGAACAATAATGAAAGAGATGTTGTACCTTCTTAGGGACACAGCCCACGTTCACCTGAAAAACATTCACACAGACAATTAGTAGTGAGTAATTAGTACGCTGGTGAAATAGCATCCAAGCATGTTCAAAAAGAATATTTTAAACATTGTTTAACAATAACACAGTATTATATCATACCATATAATTGTGATACGAAGCAACAGCAAGCCAATAAATTATGGAAAACATGTATAAAAGGTTTTTTTTCTGACAAAAATATGTAAATAAAAAGATTCAGAAGTTGAGTTTGGCTGGACTCAACCATCCGTGAAACATCTTGTTAAAAAAAAGGGAAGCTGTCTAAACTGTAACTAAAAATGCATTATTTATATATATATAGACTATGTTTATAAAAACAAAAGTTTATGAGATTGAACATAAAGTATATCTTATTGTCTTTGTACAGTTTTGTGTAGAATTCATGTCATAAAGGGTTATTATCCTAATTAAGTCTCATCTATTTTGTCAGGCTACTGGAATTTCTAACTTTGATACAATTCCTTGAAAAATATTGATGTTTACACCATTTGTAACACCACAGGGGACACAATATTGATATTTAAAAAAAAAAAAAGTCACAACAAGGCCATAACATGAGGCTAGTGCAGGGAACAGCAAAATAACAGTAGTAAATATTAACAAAGATTAAAACTTCTAATTATTAATTCATTCATCTGTCAGAGAGGAGAGAAAACAGATAAATAGATGTATTGATGATACTACAAAAAGAGTATTGAAATGTTTAAAATATTCAGTATTTTTATGAATTGATACTTCACTTTTTCTGACAACACCACTGTAGAAATTTACGTAACATACGAGCGTTGTTCCTCATTTATTACCAAAAGTTGACGTTATTCTGACTAACTGTCTCGAGGTTATGCAACCAGGATGTGGTTTTAGGAAACATGTGAAGCAATATATTTTCTCATCAACTTCCCATCTATGAGATTAACTGAGAAGTAAACTGGGCAAACGTAATAATAATAATAACAATAATAATGTTAAAAAAAATACTTTCCAACACAACAGCCATGGAATGGGATAAGATAAGATATTTCTTTACTCAAGTACAGTAAGACAATAAATAAATAAATAAAAAATAGAATGATAAGACAGCAACAAACAACAAAGACAACAGATCAGCGATGGGCAACTAAATGCTGCAGGAGGCCAGTTTATCATCAACACTACCACATATAGGACTTAACCAGATATGATGAAACTGACATGTTAAATATGTTTACAGTGCAGTAACTTAACATATTTCATGCTCAAATGCGTGTATAATAGTATAAATAGGAATACAAAAGGTTTGAAGTAAATAAAGTGCAAGAACAGCAGACCAACTTAAGTAACTTTGTGCATTTTTACACTGCATTTTTAACATTTCATGCTCAAATACATGTCTTGAGGGCCACTTTAAGTGAGGGTGCGGGCCGTATGTGGCCCCCGGGCCTCCTGTTGCCCATCCCTGCACTAGATCCACTAGTGGTGATAAGAAGAATACAAACTATATATTAAGCAACTTCCTCATATTGAAGCCGTATCTCTGTTTATGTCTATTTGTATGTAGTTGAGGAATAGATGAAAGGCGGTGGATAGTATCAAGGTTAAAGTAATTCAGTTTAAAAGTGAAGACTTTGTGTCTAAAGTAATGTAATATAAATATGAAGACTGTGTGTCTAAAGTAATGTAATATAAATATGAAGACTGTGTGTGTGTGTGTGTGTGTTACAGCCTGCTGTAGTGTGTGAGTGTGTCCGGCTTGATGTTTGTTGCAGCAAACACACTAAACCCTCCACAAAAGGAGTCCCGAGGCTTCGCAGTGCAGCTGGTAACCAGCAGAGAGAGGGACGGTGGCCCGGAGGGACAACACTCTGGTTCTTTGGGTTTTTAGTTTTTACTCACGCAGGTACCTCCGAGTTTGTGGCTCTCGATCACGGCGGTGGCTGCTCCGAGCTCCGACGCCCTCCGAGCCCCGGCCAGACCCCCGGAGCCGCCGCCGATCACCAGCAGGTCGAACCGGGTGGTGGTGTGGGTCTCTGCCGGGTCTGAGGCCATGCCGCGGCGGGTCACTGCTGCTCCTCCTGCGGGTCCGGGTCTGAGAAAACACGAGAAGAGAGTGTGTGAGGGCTGGAACCAGCAGCTGCTGCAGGTTTCTCTGGTCCGGGTGATCCGGGTTAATGGTGCCATCACCAGGAAGCTGCAGGGAGCAGGCGTGCTCCCACCAATGGGAGGGTCAACAGAAAGCCTCTGCTGTGTCATTATGAATTGCAACAATGGTGTGTAAATCCCAGAAAGTGTTTCCACAATAGTGATCCTCACATGAGCTACAGTAACAGGCGCTACAATAACAGCTGGAAATAAATCAGAGATAATTACGCACCAATAAAGCCCCAAATCAGAAAGTTACACAAATAAACACATGGCAATAGAGAAGGCATCATGGAAACAGTTTTAAAAAGTGAATATTTGGTGTAAATATAGTGTAAAACTCACCTTGGTCGCGCCAGAGACGCTGAGACAGAAGGAAGCAGTCTGCAGATTCTTATAAACAGCATGTTCTCATTTCTTTAAGAGCATTTTAATGATGATATTTATCCACGGAGCCTTGTTTATGTCCCTGCTGTGTCCTCTCAGTGGTGAAGGCCTCTTTCTCTGTATTATCACCAAATACAAAAGCTTCAACCACTTCCTGTGTCACTGGGTCAACCCGACACATTTATATTATATAAACCAAGATAAAACCTGCTGCCTGTCTGATTAAACAGCTTCACATGTTTCATTTAATAATAAAACTGCAGCGAGGCGTTTCAAATATAATACTGTGATGTCGGAAGTCATATTTACGGCTGGATAATAAAAGCGTTACGTGTTTTCTGTAGCAGATTTTGAATTTGGCGTAAATCATCAAAAGGTTTACAGTAGATTTACGCATGAAGTCTTCGTGAATATCACCAAACTACCAGCTGTAAAGAAAAACAATATACAGCCACACTTCCGGTCGCAAGTTTCAAAATAATACTTCACACTCGCCACTCATAACAGCAAGATATACATAGATGTTTTATTTAAATAAACACCGGAGTAAAGATTATTTTTTATTTTTTACATAAGTCCTATATTCAAAAGCTTACTTCATTAAAAATACAAAAGTATTTGCATGCGAACGTGTGTCAGATTGAAGAGAACTCAATGGGAAAATGCCACAAATTAAAAATGTAGTGGATTACAAAGTACAAAATACTTCCAAATGTAGTGGAAGTTATGTGGTATGAAGTACACATTCTTCAAACATTATGTACAGTTCTTCAGTGAATATTCTTAGATAATTTATGAGATGTGCCCTCTTTTGCAGTTATCTGTCTATTTATATATTCAGTCTTAAGACATAATTAAAAATACAAATACAAATTATTTGGTCTCTCTACACAATATGGACTTTAAGTAAATTTTTACTGATTATACTTATAAGGGATGTAACAGTACATCCATCTGTTTTGAAATATCTAAAATCTTTTTTGTGGTAAACGATCCAATATTATGAATGCAAAGTGAAAATATTTAAATGTATCAAAACATTTCCCCCTTCATTTCAATGTTTGAAATAGCTCAGTACTTATATTTTGAAATTATATATAAATTGCTTTTTGTGAGTTGATATGAATTCAAAATGATTGTGTTAAATTGGCCTATAATATTACAGCCCCCTGAATTGAACCAACTCATAATCATATCATGGGGCACTTGAGGACTTTAAGTAAAGTAAGTAAAATGTAATATAAGCAATTAACGGAATAGAATATCATATAGGCCTAGTTGAGAAAATATTGATTTACACTCCTAGTACTTACATTTACATTTACATTTAACTTCTTGAGTGTCCTTGTTCTTGTTCTATTCTGTGTTTTTTTCTATTGTTTTTATTTATGCTACCTCAGTATTTTATTCTATTGTATTTTATTGTACTTGAATACCGAACTGCTGTGACAACAGAATTTCCCTTCGGGGATGAATAAAGTAATCTATCTATCTATCTATCTATCTATCTATCTATCTATCTATCTATCTATCTATCTATCTATCTATCTATCTATCTACTTTTTAAGTAACATTGTCAGTGTAAGACTTTTACTAGAAAGGCAACATTTACACAGGGGTTTTATTTACTTTTAAAGAATCTGAACACGTCATGCACAATTGTCAAAATCCCTGAATAAAAATCAATATACAGGTGGTTTCAAATTTACAGTAGATAGTGTATTTGTATTTGTAATCTTTCCTTCCACATGCCATCACACTGTACAATAACAAATAATAGTCTGGTTCATTACATACTGTCTATGCACTTTATGAGTTCTTTATGCACACTGTTCATTGCACCTTATTTGTTTCATAGCACCAACATTTTTATACTGTATATTCATATTTATTCTGCACTGGAATTCTATTCTACTCCTTAATACATACTCCTTCTTTAGACACTTTATTTTATTGTATTTTTATATTTTATTGCTTGAAGTATGCCTAGGTTGTTCTTTTTATTTAATTGTCATTGTCTCTGTGTGTAATGCTGCTGCTACACTGTAATTTCCCAGCTTGGGATAAATAAAGTATCTATCTATCTATCTATACTCTTATTTTGAATGTCCGAAAACCCCGTTTCCGGAGCCGTCCTAGCTGGCTAAGCTACAGGCGGCTAACGCGAAGCTAAAGCATAGCGGCCCGGTTGGCAGCGTTGACAAACGTTAATATCACGTCCACAGGAGGGATTTATTCTGTTTTACAGCACACAGGAGATAAAAAGACAACACTACTACCAGGTATGTGACGTCATGAGGGGTTTGACTCAGTGTAAAACAGTGTGAAACAGTGTAAAAGCGGGCCGTCGTCTCTGCAGCCCCCCTTCTCTTCTCCTGGATCCTAAAGGCCTTTTCCTTGTGTCCTGGAGGAGACAGAGAGCCAGGCTGCAGCACCAAACTGTTACACCACAGCAGCATGTTTTAATGTGGTGGAGCACTCTGAGGTTTAATGCAGTCTGGAATCTGGTAAACAAACATGTGAAGGCGTTAAAAGCAGCTGTGATTGGGGGGGAGGGGGAGGGGCTCCGGGCCTGTGTTCATGTCTGCAGCTTCATTCACTCTCTCATCTGCTGTGTTTCTCTGTTTCCACAGTGGGAAGACGTCTCGCTGCTTAGTTCACCTAGTCCCCTGAATGATTGCGGCTTTTGCATTGTCGGGACCTGGTGCCAGATGACCAGCGGACCTCTCCCCTCACCATGATTCCCGTCAGCTACCACAGCATGCGGTCTCCCGTCAGCGGGCACCCCACCAACCTGGTCCTGGATCGCGTTTTGAGCTCTACTAACGTGAAGGGGTGCCAGAAATGTGGGTTTGCTTGCACGGACCCCGCAGAGTACCGGAAGCACATGATGGAGCATGGCGGGACTCAGATTGACTGTTTCTACTGCAACAAAGTGTCCTTCAGTGTGTCGGAGCTAAACGCTCACATGAAGGAGCACAAATCCAAGTATCCGTTCATCTGTCCCCACTGTGGCCAGGGCTACATGAGGAGGCTGTGCCTGGTCAAGCACATTGATCGTTTGCATAATAAAAGCTTAAGTCAAGGACCTGCTAAGGCTGGCGTGACTAAACTCCCACATGTTGCTGTGTCCGGTGCCTTATCCTCCAGTGTGCCCGTGGCTGATACGTCACTAATTCGACCCACTGTTCGGGTGACGGTTCCCTCGCTGAATGCTCCTGCAGTCAGGCTGGGGAAAGAGGAACATAGAGGGAAAACACTGGACACAAATCTCTCTAACGCCACTAATGGTAACGCGGACCTGTTGACCCCTTTGAGCGGACTCATTCAGCACAACAGGGCTCTGACGGTCTCTCTCCCAGAGGAGGTGACCATCCCTGCTGGGTGTCTGGTCGAACTGGTTGAGGTGAAAACTGTTAACGGGACGAAGGAGCTGAAGCTGAGGCTGGTCTCCCAGCAAGAGAACGAGTCTGTGATAAAAGACACAAGGACAACAGTCAGTCAGAACTCTGCACTGGGAAAGCCTTTCTTAACCTCAATTAGTCATCCCCACGCAGTAAAGACGGCGAGTATGGGCATGTGCCTCACCAACGGGAAAGGCACTGATACTAAAACTGTCAATTTGGAGCGACCGGCTGCTGTACCAATTATAAATATTTCCAAGAACATCCCTAGTCAAGTAAGCAGAGAAAAAACTGGATTGAAAAGAACTTCACAAGAAATAATCAACTTGGAATGCCACACAGTCATTCCCAACAAGATTCCCAAAAGCACTCTCCATCCTGTGAGGGAGGTAAACAGTGGGATCAAAGTGTCTCAGAGGGAAGCGGTGAACCTCGCTGCACCGATGCCCTCTGTCATTTCCAGCAGGAGTATCAACGGCTTGCATAACAGCATGCATCCAGAAAACATGATGGCGAGCGTTTCCCAGAGAGTGACGGATGAGAGGAGGAGTGTAAACCCAGCCAGGAGGGTCGGGGAAGTTAAAATCCTTCCTCGAGATGTTTCTGCACCGGTGAAGCTGGAACCTGGAGAAGTGGGCCAAACAAAATCTCCTTCAAAATTAAAGATGAGGCCGCAAAAAGTTTTGGTTTGCAAGAATAATGCAAGTCCATCTTTTTCAATGCCGGTCAAATCACTGCTGCCCTCCAAGCGCACAAACTCTAAACTCTCAGCTTGGACCCAGGAAGCCCGGTTCTGTGACCGGGCTGGAGCTGGAGAAGGAGAAGTGGCGGAGCCCGAGGGGTTCCCCGTCATCTCTTCTGTGTTTTCATTGAGTCAACAACCAGAAGACGTCCAGGGCTCCATGCAGCCGCTGGTCATGGCTCTGCGGGGCATCGTGATGGATAAAAGCAGCAGCTCTTGTGCAAAGGTGGATTTAACAAACAGCGGCGAGCAGGTGAAGCAGGTGAAGCAGGTGCAGACAGTGGGCTTCTCTGCTCAGGTGGCAACCAAACAGAGCTCCAACATGTGCAACGGTTCACTGACGGAGCGAAGCAGTGAGTCTGTTAAAGTGGAGCAGCAGGATAAGGTGGTGCAGCACCCGCCTGCTCTGATCCACGTCAAGAAGGAACACAGCAGCACGACGCCCAGAGACGATAAGAAATGCAGCCACACTCCTGCTGTAAAGCCTCCAGCAGATAATAAATCTGTTCCCACACAGGTAAACACACCTGAGCTCCAGCAGCAGGTGTCTAAAAGTGACCAAGACATCTCTTCAAAGTTCCTGACTGTCTCTCTGAAAAGGGTTCAAGTAGGGGTGTGGAAAAAAACCAAGAAGGGACTGAAGCTCAGAATATCCAAATATAAGACTCAGGGACCTGTGGGCAGTCCCAGTGACTGTACCGTTATTTACCCCATGCCACTAAAACAGGACCAGCTGGTGAAGCGGCCGAGCCCCAACCAGCCCGTGGTGGTCCTGAACCACCCCAAGCCCCGGGCCAGCGTCCAGAGAGCCTCAGCAGACACTTTAGCTGACACAGCAGCTTCTGACGTGGCCCCAAAGTGCCAAATCTTAAAAATGAGGCTGAGCAAAGTGATGGGGCAGAAGTATGAGGTGATGGGCTGCACGGTGGGGGTCTTTCCATGAATCTATCAAACATTATATCAGTGGTGTACATAACTAGTATTACAATAGGAAGACCTAAAAAAAAAGAAAAATATGAGGCAGTTGTGTTCTTTCTGAGAGCATGAGGCGTCTGATTATCACTGAACATTGTGTTATATGTATGTTGTTAATATAGGCATGGGATATGGAATATTCATGGTATGGGATGGGAGGAGACCATCTGCTGCAGGAGACTGCAGTCAGAGATACTTAGATGTTAAAGAACTAAAGTCTGAGGAAGCAGTAGATCAGGAGAGTTGAGGCTTGAATGCATGCTGTTAATTTAATAGAGACACTGATGGTAGTTGTTGTTTTACCCGTTAGCATCAGTCTTTTTTTTAAGTTCATCTGGCTCCTTTTAATCTGAATTAGATGCAGTAACCTGAGATAATCAGACCTTATGGTAAGAAATAAACAGTATCATGAATATAAAGAACTTGCGCGGCTTCCAATATTAAAGTCCCTGTGAGACTAAATAAGAGTGTCTTTAACTAATATACTGTAACATATTTCCCAGTGAAATTTAATATTTGGGGGCGTACAGTTTCAAGAGGCATTTAACACAATATCTGCACATTTAATCTGACCGCTGACTAGTTATTGACCAGAATACGGAGCTCCAGAGAGCCGACGTTGTTCCACACATGCAGAGATTGACCAAAGCCGCCCTGAAACACACCTCAGACTCTTTGATTTGGACGTGAAAACCTTGGTTATGTATTGTAAACCACAGATATTATGAATGTTAGTGTTTCTACCCACTGATACTCAAACATACATGTCATGTCTCCAATCAAAAAGACATGTACTTTGATGTAATATTGCTGAGATACTGATTCATTTGACACACATTTGGCATAAATCAACAACCGTTAACAGAAACGCATGTTAAAATGTATTTTTCACTACAGGAGGGAAAATGTTTGGTGGAACTTATGGCGACAAGTTGTGTGGTTTTATTTTTCACTTTGATTTGTCTGTAGCCATCACTCTCTTATTTATTTCTCACCCATCGTAGAGTCTTTTGCATTAACTTCTCTTGTGGAACGTCGACTGCTGAGTCGGTGTCGCTTCTTATTTTTATTTTTATTTTTATTTTTGCTAGAATGTCTCGACAGACAGACAGCCAGTTGGTAGTCGGCCTGATACTGTATGTGCAAGGATTGTGTGATAGATAGTGACTTAAATTATATATTAAATGAAAATCTTTAAGTAAAATTAAAATATTTGGCTTGTGACATATTTGAAGGTTTAATTTAATGTGGGTGAAACCTCACATGCAATAGTTTACACAAAATGTATACAATTTTAAATTGTCTTATTGAAGTATAAATCCCTATTTTTCTCTTTCTAATGTTCAGAGGCAAGGACATTTTCCCCCCAGAGAACACTTACAAGCCTAAAACATGTTTCCCTTCAGCAGCGAGCCCCTTTCTCCAGTTGTTGTGATGCTGGCTGCTTGTAAAGACGTTTCTGCTGCTCCTGCATCCAAAGAGTCAAAGTTTCAGAGTCATAGTGCAGCTCAATGTCAGATATATCTGAGCCAAATCTGTGCCCGGTTTTAAGTTCTGTGCCTCATAAAACACAATCAAGGGGGCAAGAAAAGTGTAATTGTGATGTAAAATGCCTCCAAATTTCAAACAACAGCACTCCGTATGGGTCAGTAGCCGAGTGGTGCATTCAGGCACTCTTTGCATAGTCGTACATTTGGGAATGGTCAGCAGTCACTGGTAAATTCATGAACTGGACCAATGAAAAGTGTAAATGATGGAAGCTGGGCATACACACTACTTTTTGTTCTTTTTTTATCACTTTTGTAAATCATGGGCTGTTGCAGAGAAACGGACAACATATTTGTCCTTTATGTGCTGTGTGAAATGAAATGTCAGTTGTATTGTAAACTTGAAATGTGCCCCAGTTTCTCACCAGTATTTACCACTTTGCTGCCAATCGTCTATGATAAACTTAATGTTTTTGACTTTACCAGTTGACAGTAGTGCCTGAGTGTCCCGATCACTTTGTGTCTGTGTGACCAGAGCTCAAAGCTCCAATTTTATTATTGGTTATTCCTAATAGTCTCATTTTAGAGTCTCATGGCATCCTCAACATGAGAATTATTATTATTAAAATGAACATGATTACCGCATTAAGTGTTTGTTTTCACAAAAACATAGTTTGTAATTGATGAAATGTATTTTGTGATTAACTTATTTTAGGGAGCCGTCCCAGAGGAAAGTGTTAAAGTCATCTAGCCATGTTTTATTTCATCTTTTTAATATCACAACACCATGTGTAGCCTCTCTGAAAGCAGCCTGATTAATGTACCAGAAAGACACATACTTGCATTTTATCTCATGTACATATACTGAGTGACTATGGGGATTCTGGGAAAACTTCTGCTAAACCTTGTATATTTTTCAAAACCAATCAAAGGGTCACAAAGTCTTCTTACCTGATTCTGTTCAGGTGTGTTTCTCTTGTTAAGCACCTGTCTGTTCTTGTTTATAATGTAACCATGATGTATGAGGTGCTAGACCTATGATCCATTTATAGGTTTCGGTTGCCCAGTTATTTTTGTGTATATATGTTTTTGATCCTTCAACAGATTTTATTGTGTAAATAGCTATAAATATAAAATGTGATATTAACTGGTGTTCATACTGTGTAGGGAATGGTTAAAAACATTCCACAGCTTCCACAAAAAGCTGTTTTATCGTGCTTTACATTCTTAACACTGCAGTCTGAAGCTGCCGTGCTGTATTGTTTGTTATAAATATATATATATATAATTATTTTAAAGTTGTTTAAGGGTGTTTTTGCTTTGCCTTTCATTCACTCATTTGTGTTAGAATTACCCATGTTACTGCTAAAGCTGTCCTTGGTTTTACTACATTCTCAATGTGCATTATCGTGTTCCATGCTTTTATAATAACTATGTAACTTCTCTTTTTTCTATTAAAAACACGATCAGAATCTGGATGGCCTGGATGTATTCTTTTGTTCAACATTGCATAAAGATTTTTTATGTTTATCACAAAACTGTAAACCAAAACAGCTAAATGGACTTCAAACATTCCTAATTAATTTTTGAAAATGATCTTTTGTCAGGCAGAAAACAATCAGAATACAGTGTTTATAAACACCAAATTAACTAATAGATTTTTAATTCAGGATAATTATCACCAGAACAAAGGTGGTATGAAAATATTAGCATCAAAATATGTAAAGTAAAAGTACTCGGTTATACATCCCATTTCAGAAACCTGCATTAATGTTTACATCATAATAAAATGACAGCCGGTAAAACTGTCCAAAAATAATTCATCATATTCTATTAGTATTTTCTATTTTGTGTTAATATTCTGAATCTGTAAAGTATCTATTTACTAAAGTTATCAAAAAATAAATGTGAAAAGAATTATAATTGCCAACAAAATGTGGTAGTGAAATAAGAAAATTCTCAAGTAAAGTACAAGTACCTCAAAACTGTATTTAAGAAAAATTCTTTCTACCACTGATGGTGACTACTTTATATATGTATAAAGTATATATATATATATAGGTATATAATCCAGAAGCCTTATTCTCACAATTCGGACATGCTTACAGAAAACGGTTATTTTGGTAAAGTTTTAAAGCAAAGATGACAAATATTATATATAATCTGCTACCAGGTTTCCACCAGAGTGTGCTGCTTCTCTATGTTTTGTATTTTCAAAGTGACTATTTTTGAGTTTCAAACTGCTGAAACATGGAAAAGAAGGAAAAATCAACAGATACATTCCTATTGACAATAAGTTTGGTTACAGATTTAGACAAAAGTGAGTTATTTATTGAGACAAGCAAAGGGGCTTCAGAGAATATTTCTGTTACAGTCAGATGGGATTGATCAGATTATTCTATCTGGAACGGTTTCTTGTTATTCCAGCAGCTGGTCAACATCTCTCCTGGTTACGGGACACGTCAGCACACAGTTCTCTGGGCATCTGATGTTTCTCCCACTGATCAGTATTATCGGGAATAAGGAGTGAAACTTGATGATGTCTGCAACCGTGTTAAACATCTGAGGAGGAATAAAACGTGAACTTCAGTAAATAGAATCCAGACAGAGCTTGTTGAATGTGTTTTTTTTAATTGGTCCACTTACATCATTAGAGCGTTGTCCTGTCCCCAGAGCGAACTTACTGGTGCTCTCGAAGAATCGAATCTTTACATTATAAACCTTCTTCTCATGGTACACAGCCAGGACCAGCGGCTCGCTGTTGGTGTTGACGGAGCAGTCTCGCACCAGGAAAGCTCCGTCCTGGTGGGATTAACACAATAAGTTTAGACACATTCAGATCTTTTCTGTTAATGTGATATTAAAGGGGGTCCAGTACCTTGTTGACCAGGTGTAAGGCGTGCTCAGCATCTGCTCGACTACAGGCTCCAACATACCAGTCCTCCTCACAGTAGGTCTGCAAAATATTATTAAGAACTATTATAGAGCTTATTGCAATAGTACAGTGCAAAAATATTATGTTACACGCAAAAGTCCTGCAAGATTAGATTTAAAAAAAAACATTTTTTGTTGTTGTTTGCACTTAAAAAACATACAATCGTTAAGAAATAACAGTATAAGAAACAGTAAAAGAAAATGCAGGAAAGATCAAAAAGCCCAAAGGGCTTATACGCCACCCTCCCTCTTAAACCTATCAGTAACTATACTAAATACTAAATAAATAAAACAATACAAACAAAATTTAAACAAAACAAATACAAAGGTGTAGAACATCTATAGGGATTTTTTGAGCTTGGTCTTAAAAGTATTTAAAGAGGAACATGATTCTGTTAGATGTTTTATGTCTAACACCTTGATAAACTAATGAGAATTTGGCAACAGAGTTCCTACAGAAAGGAATATGTAAATCATTCTTTCTTCTTGTAAGATGTACATGATAATGAGAATTAAACTCAAAGTAACTATGAAAAAAGTTAGGTAAAGATGCAGGAAGGCAAATGACTTTATACATAAGAACGCCTGTTTGATACTTATTGACCTCATAAATTGTAAGTAGTTGCAATTGTTTAAATAATGGTTTAGTTTATGGGCTAAATAAGAAGAGTTAGTGGCAAGTCTTACAAAGGATTTCTGAAATCTATGAATTGCCTGTAAATAAGAATGGTAAGTGCTCGCCCAAATTATATTACAGTAAGATATGTGAAGATAAGGATAAATTAAACTGTAATACAATGTTAGAAGTGTGCTCTTTTTCAAATGGTGTTTAACCCTTTTTATAATGCCCAACGATTTTGAAACCTTTTTACAGACAAGTTCACAATGATTCTTAAAACAGATTCACAATATAATTACTGGACCAAAAGTTAATGTACTCATTATGCACAATGGTCTATTTCAGATTTATATATATTACGTGTACAGCACTTTAATGTTGCAGCTGGTAAACATTAGGCACATTTCAGTTATTTTATATAATGTTGGGAAGTGTAATCTATAATAAGATATCATCATTTATTAGTTTATTTTATGTTTGTATTCATAATTTGAATCTGCAAAGTTACAAGTATCTACAAATGTCAAATTAGTAATCGAGTAAAAGAAAAAGTAAAATATTCTAAAGAGTATTTATTAGCAGGTAGTAGTCAGTTTACCTGTTGAGGTTTCTCCATCGGAATAAAGTCGTGTTGGTCAAAGTCCTCCTTAGTTTGAGGCCACTCATGGTGATGACGCTTCGACGGCACCCTTTCTTTAAGGAGATTCATTAACGTTTACTCATTTAATCAAACAATGTGTAATAATACTGATGTTCTGTAACAGGACTTACCTAGACTTTGTTGTGCTCTAAATAAAAGAAGAAAGAGTTATTCAAAAGTGACTGAACATGAGCTTAATTATCCTGAAAGAACTGAAAAGTGAAAGGCACACCTTGTTTCTAAAGAATGAGTTTCCAGATCCAGAGAATGTCTTAGATTGTTCTGAGCTGATGAAGCGATAATGTCAGCACTCTGGAGACCTGAAATACATACAACATTATTACATTATATACAACATTATAACAGTGAAGATACTTTGTATTAAATGTTCCTTTCACGCTCCTTTAGTTCTTACCTTTGGTAGGTGAATTGAATTCTGTCTGTGAGAAATATTAAAAGGAGTTAATTAAAAATCAACATGGCAGGATGGATTAAGAGTCCATTCTAGTCAGATTACAAATCTGGTTGTTTTGTGTTATTGGTAGAATAAAATATATGTTTTACAAATGTAAAATGAAAATAGCATGACTAAAATTGTTTAATTCTGATTCTGAAATCTGATCGGTTGCATTTTTGACTACTTACTTTTTTAGCTGCTCTATGTCCACTGAAATGAAAAAGGGGGAATTAGTCAAGTCACATTTATTTATATTTATAGAGCACATTTAAAAACTACAGATGCTTTACAATTAGATGAAATAAAACATGAATCATTGCATGGAAAATTAAGGAAATTTCAAATAAGAATGGACAGAAATAAGCGAATAAAATCATGGAATATTAACAACAACAACAAAAAATCACACAAGAACATTACACAAACCGCAAAATAAAATACTAACAAATAAAAGCCAAAGTGGCCAAAAACAGGTTGGTCTTTAGATGGGTTATACATATTTCAGAGGAGAGGTAGATGTAATGGTTCTTTAGTTTGAAAGTTCTCCATCAACTTTTGGATTTAAACATAAAATGACAAAACAAAGACAAAATGCTACTGCTCTGGAATTCTATTCTACTCCGTAATACATACTCCTTCTTTAGACACTTTATTTTTTATTATATTTTATTGTATTTTTATATTTTATTGCTTGAAGTATGCCTAGGTTGTTCTTTTTATTTAATTGTGTTGTTATTGTCTCTGTGTGTAATGCTGCTGCTACACTGTCATTTCCCAGCTTGGGATAAATAAAGTCTATCTATCTATCTATCTATCTATCTATCTATCTATCTATCTATCTATCTATCTATCTAACTATCTATCTATCTATCTATCTATCTATCTATCTATCTATCTAACTATCTATCTATCTAACTATCTATCTATCTATCTATCTATCTATCTATCTATCTATCTATCTATCTATCTACATCACAGAAAGCCTCTAGCATGTTCTGTCTGTTCTGTAATTATCTTTATAACCAGCAGATGGCGCCACTGCTTCACTGTACAAACTGTAAACTCCTTTCACACAGAGAAAAGGGTCACATGGGGTCAGAATAAAAGAGATGCTGGTGTGTTTAGCTGCTTCCTGTCCTGCTAAAGCAATAAAACATGTCTCACTCTCTCCTGCAGGGTTCTCGGAGGACCAGTCCAGACAGCTGGTTCACTAACTCTGAGACCGGCGGCGGCGGCGTTGGAGAGCGCCTGGAAGGACAAAGACTTTAGATAAAAGTCCATCTGTAACCCAGTTAAACCTACAATGAATAACATGAATAGTAGTTGTGCAAATTACCTGTTTGACCGCTGTGATATTAGAAAAAGAGAGAAATCATTACCTAGTACAAGTTCCAATCAAAACAGTTTATTGCCACAAAGACAGAGCCAACAGTATATATGTGGTTCAGGTGTTTACCTGGTCTGCTGGCGGCGCAGGTGCGACCCTCCTAACTGGAAGATTTATATTATTATTAAGAGGAACACATGTTTATGTAGGATGCTTCTGAAGAAAAAGGTGTTGAAAGTAAACTCCTGTAAGTTGCCTTACCTAATCTAGTCTTTCTCCTGCCTGGCTTCAGGTCTCTATTTATTGCAGGCCCTGCATTAAAAAACACAGAATGCAAAAAAGTCATTATATATACTACACATTTACTGAGGTGGTGGTCTTAAGTCCCATTTTCAGGTTCTGGTTCTCAATTTTAGAGGGAAAGTTGACACTTTTAAGTCAACTTTAAGGCTGTAGTTACTTTAAACAATCAGCTGTATTATATGTTCCTAAATCTATAGAGGACAGGAGCTGAAATACCTAAAGAAAAAATAATTAAAATGAAATGATTTTTAAAAATGTTCATTATAGATTCCCTGAAATACAAGAGTAATCCCTGTCAATCACCACAAGTGTGTGGCAATGTCTGAGATCCTGCTCTCTGGCTGTATTCTCTGATTGCTCTTTATTTTCTGCTGTGTTCAGGTTGTTTGTGGGGGTCGGCCTTTGGGCACCGGGTGTTTGGCCTGCATGGGGACTAAACACCATAGACTGTATATAAATAAGCCAAACAACACATGCAGTAAAAGCTATAATAGTGGACACAGCAGCCAAAATAAGAGGGAATCTGGGTTTCATGATGGCTCAGTATGCACTGTTGAAGGTCTAGAGATGGGAAGAGAGCCAACTTTGAATGTAGTGTTTACAGTCAGTGACACTTTCTGCACCGTATATCTTTAAAAAGCATTTCTAAAAAGTGTGCAGGTACCGAAATCTGAGGCTGAATCTGGATCTCTAACTGGCCTCGGGTCACTAGCCAGCTGCTAAGCTAACTGCCTGCCTGTTGTAGTGTTCAGGGATTTATCAGCAATCTGCTTAAATGTTTGCTGTCCTGAGAAAAACCCGACTGTGTGAGAACAATTATCCCTTTGGGGACAATAAAGAACCTAACTAACTAACTAACTAACTAACTTAATGAGGCTATAAGGTCTGCAGAGCTGGTCTTGTGTCTGCTTTCTGTGTTTTCAGTATTTTATGCAACATGGACATTTTTATGAAAGATTTAAATTTAATGTTAAATATTGAATAATGCAGGTTGTGTAACGTTTGATGAGCAGCAAGTAGAAAAAAGTCACAGAGTCAGTATACTGACGTTACACGGCAATTTCTTTCTAAAGGTTGCCAATGCTAACTAATATTAGCAACTATAAGCTAATCAGGTATCAGGCTGTAGCAGCAGTGAATGAAGTCTTCAACTGTGTTTTGTAGCTGATTTATTTTACTCATCAACTGTAAGAAGAAGAATGTTATTTCTTTATTGTTTTGAGCCTTTTTCTCTTCCACAGAATGTCTTAACCACAATCATAAAAAACACAGGTAACACTTTACAATAACCATCTAAGTGATGTTTATAGATGGTTTATAAACCAATTATTATTAACCATTTACAAAATTCAATACATATTTAATCTTTAAATGTTTTCAAGCAATTTCTTAAAAGGTATAAGAAACATTTTTAAATAATTTACATACTTAATATGGTGTTAAAAATGTCATAACAACTGTAAAGCTATTAATAAACTAATAATTATGTTTGATTATGGTAAAGTAATCTATTTGGCATTTATAAATTATAGTTTAACATTATTACATTTTCTATTCACCATTCTAAATGGCCTTTATACGGTTTATAAATGATGATTAAACATTAATTAACTATCTGTTTCCCATCTATAAATGATGGTTATTGTAAAATGTTACCAAAACACATTATGGATAGTTTTGTCATATTACCTAAAGGAGGTGGGGTTTCTCTCGGGGGGGTGGAGACGCCCTGATGGAGAGGAGAGAGACATTTACAGCAGCAGCACAGTTGTAATGCAGCATAAATGTAAAGGAAACACAAGAGAAAGCTTACAGAGCAGCAGGAGGAGAGGCTGTGGGCCGACGCCGAGCGTGGAAGATCCCTGTCTTGAAAGCAAAAGAAGTTGTGATGAAACTCTATCAGCCTCAGTAATAACAGTAGTTCCAGTAGTTTCAGCAGTTTCAGTGTTAGTGAACAGTTTAAACGCTCCATGAGTTTCTCTCATTGCAGTAAACGGGGTGGCTGCTGGTCCCAGCAGTGCTCTGCAGCAGCAGACTGTATTGATTACAGAGGGGAACACTCCAAGTGTGAACACATTTAAAAGCCACATTGAGGATAAAGTTGTGGACGTGCAGCTGTGAGGCGTCTAGCTGTGGGCCTCAGCCTGCAGGAGAGGAGAGGAGTCTATCACTACATGCCTCCTCTCTCCTCTCTCCTCCTCCAGCTCACTACATGCCTCCTCTCTCTCTCCTCCTCCAGCTCACTACATGCCTCCTCTCTCCTCTCTCCTCCAGCTCTGGATCACTGTGATCTCCTGCAGGCTGCTCAGCCAACAGATGGCCCTGGAGACACACTGGCAGATCAGCGTGGCTCCTCTCAGATACACTCGCTTTCATTCTCTCACAGTTATTCTGGTGTTCATACAGCTTCAATCTGATTATATTCACTGGTTCTATTCTCTGAAACAAACTCACTTTTATTGTATTCAAACTTATTTAGGTTTAAATTTAGCACTCATGGTGAACTCTTAGTGTTTTTGGGTACAAGTTTATGAACTATTTATACATTTTCTGTGCTGTATTTTTGCACATTTAAGGCAAGTGGAATTATTGAGATGAGCAGCTGACAGAAACTACAGAAACTAAAGGTCAGATTCCTCCTACAGACGTTCCTCCGTCTGAGTCTCAGCCCACGGAGCGACCACGACGCCATGTTTGTGGTTATTGTTGTACAATTACTGTAAACAAGCTTAAAAAACAAAACTTAAACTAGACATTTGTAAGGATTAAATGAAACTGAATCCACGCTTAAATCTAGTTTAAAACATTATTAAAAACCTATTTATTTATGTATGTATGTATGTATGTTTATATGTATATTTTTATTTTTATTTTTCGTTTTTTGTTATTGTTTATTTGGCTACTGTTCACCCCTCCTGTTTTTCTTTGAGGGGGAGAGAGTTGTATTTTCTCATTATCATTACTATTTATTGTTTTTTGCTTATTTTATGTGAATGTAACTCTCTGGTTCGGGGGGCGGGGGGTTGTTCTAAAAGGGGGAAAAATGGGTGAATTGTACCTTTTCTGATTGAATATGTATTATGTCCTGACAACCCAATAAAGATATATATGAAAAAAAACCAAAAAAAAAACCTATTTATTCTCCTTGGCGGTCAGTCGCAGCTAGGCAAGAATCCTTGGCTTTCTTTTTTTACTTTTTTACCCTTTTATTTGTCTTTTTTTTAAATCTCTAACTCTGTTTTGGATTGAGCTTTTATTACTATTTCATTCTATTGTATTTTATTGTTTTACTGTTTTTAGTATTTTTATTGTTTTCATTGTTTTTATTTATACCTACACTACTGGTCAAAAGTTTTAGAACACACCAACTTTTCCAGAATTTAATTGAAAATGATGCAGTTTAATGTCTCAGTGTACTCTGAAATTAATGCACATTTGCAACATTTAAAATTCTTTACTGAGCATGATAGTGTTTTGAAAGTAAAAAAAAGATTCAAAATCACATTTTATGTTGGACTAAAGGACTAAAAAAAAGACACAAAATGACTAAAAAAAGACACAAAATGACAAAAAAAGACACAAAATGACTTACAAAGGCATGAAAATTATTCAAAAATGGACAAAATAGCCCAAGACTCCATAGAGTTAAGTTGTTAACCCATTTCTTGTTCCCTGAAAAAGGCCTACTTGTATAATTCTGAAATGTACATTATTTTTCAGTTTTGGTTAAGCTTACCTTTTTTTATTTACCTCTGGCAGTTCACCACTTACCTTTGGACCCTTTCAAGCTGTTCATTTGACTTGAACTGCTTGAATTTCAATAAAAAACTGGAAAAATTGGGCTGTTCTAAAACTTTTGACCAGTAGTGTATATGTGTATGATTTATTCTATTTTAATAACTGTACAGCACTTTGGTCCACTGAGGTTGTTTTTACATGTCTATAAATAAACTTTGACTTGACTAAGTAACCTAAAGTGGAAATGAAAGCAGTATAAAATAAGATCAGTGTGAATCTGAATGAAGAGTGATTGTCTCTCTACCTGCATACTCTCTCTCATCGTTTATGGGTCTAGCAGGAAATATTCGAACATGCATCATTTCCTCCTGGTCATCCACCACATCGTACTCCGGCTCTGCCACGTTGTTGTAGCTTCCACATCTCTGGTTTCTGTTCCTGCCTGTCCTGTTTCTATCCTGTGGAGAGAAGTGTATAAAAGACAAATATCATCTTCATCTTTTTTGTTTGAAACTCAGAAAGTCAGAACTAATCTCAAATACACATGTGTGTCAGTTTTGGGTGTAAAATTATGGATTAATGGACTAAATGATGAAATAAAGATGTGTAACTCTATGTTAGTTTTCAAGAAGACTTTAGAACAGGGGTCTCAAACTCAAATTACCTCGGGGCCGCTGGAGGCAATATCAAAATGACCAAAAAAAACTGAATTACTTAAAAAAGACACAAAATGACCAAAACAAAACAAAACGACCAAAAAAGACACAAAATTACAAAAAAAGACACAAAATGACTGAAAAAACACAAAATTACGTTTTTTTAAAGACACAAAATTACAAAAAAAGACACAAAATTATAAAAAAAAGACACAAAATGACCAAAAAAAGACACAAAATGGCAGAAAAAAATAAATTACTTAAAGAAGAAAAAAAATGACCAAAAAAAGACAAACAAATATTAAAAGAAGAAACAAAATGACCAAAAATAGACAAAAAATTACCAAAAAAAGACACAGAATTATTAAAAGAAGAAACAAAATGACCAAAAAAAGACTAAAAATTACCAAAAGAGACACAAAATTATTTTAAAAAGTAATTAAAGGGACCTTCCACACACAACACAGTAAAGTGCCATTCATATAAAACTCACATTAAACTTTCATATCAAGGTGGGGGCCACAAAATATCGTCACGAGGGCCACAATTGGCCCGCGGGCCGCGAGTTTGAGACCCATGCTTTAGAATCTAAAATGATCAAGGGTTACAATGAAATTTGATTGAATTTGATTTTTCAGTTTAAGGTATCATGTGTTTTGTAACAATGTGAATTACTCAGTTAATGTAATGTATATAATGTAATGTATATAATGTCATGTATATAATGTATATAATGTAATGTATATAATGTCATGTATATAATGTATATAATGTAATGTATATAATGTAATGTATATGCATGTAGATGGTACAGGAGAGGCTAAAATCAGCCTTTAGTGGCTTCAGCCTGTTCCTTTTCCGGTTGCTGTCTGATGGATTCTTTTGTAAAAAACATGATTTGGTAACACTTTCTATGAAGACTACATCTATAGTGCATTATGAGCGCATTCATAGTGAATTATAATGCTCATTATAATCAATCATAATGCATTATGACTGCACTCATAAACACATAAAAAGCTTCATGATGCACTATATCAACAGTTATAAATATAGCTTATAATGACTTATAAATCCAAGTGTCTTATGAGTGCTCTTGACTGGTTATAAACTACAGGCTGACTGATGAGGCTTATAATACATTATAACTACTCATACCCCTCTATACACACACCTCAACAATCAATTGTTATAAGGACTCATAGGATGCCATAAGTATAAATAATGACTTATGATGCAGCATAGCTTCTTTTAAATGCATGAAAATGTGTTACACTTTACTTAACGCCAACAATGAAACATCATGATTAGCTATAATGCATTATAGATGCGTCTATATGAACCTCACTTTACTTAAAGCATACATTGATCATTTATTTATACTTATGGCATCCTATGAGTCCTTATAACAACTGATTGTTGAGGTGTGTGTATAGAGGGGTATGAGTAGTTGTAATGTATTATAAGCCTCATCAGTCAGCCTGTAGTTTATAACCAGTCAAGAGCACTCATAAGACACTTGGATTTATAAGTCATTATAAGCTATATTTATAACTGTTGATATAGTGCATCATGAAGCTTTATATGTGTTTATGAATGCAGTCATAATGCATTATGATTGATTATAATGAGCATTATAATTCACTATGAATGCACTCATAATGCACTATAGATGTAGTCTTCATAGAAAGTGTTACCCATGATTTTATTTTGTTGTCTTTGTTTTGTTTGTTTTTGTTGTTGTTGTTGTTTTTTGTAACCGAAATAAAGCATTCATTCATTCATTCATTCATCTTATAACGCTGAGATCTTAGAAACTGTGTTTGTGTCACTAAGATTAGAGAGAAGAAAGAAACGCTGCTTCTGATTATAATCTCACTCTGCATTCATTCATTTAATGGAAACAAATATTTTAATTTGCATTGAAAACAATGAAATCATTAAACCTACAATCCCCCTTGCAGCTTGCTCATTATATACTATAACATAACGTAATATATTCTGAGCTGACAGCTGGTGTTAGATCCTTTAGCAGCTACAACACGATAAGCACAGGAAGCTATAATGAGGTGTTGCAACATAACCCACTGCTTGTCTCCAAGGGATTTCCTTTTTAAAGTTTCACTTTTTACACTCACACAGACACTAACAGGCGCACATTTATAGCCAGTCTCAGAAAGAAGTGACACTGTGTGACAAAGTGTTACATAATAAATATAGTCTATTTCTATTAATTAATGGAACATGACGCAAAGTGCATTGTGACCGGGTATTTCTGTGCAGCTGCGGCGAAGCTGAATAAATGTGTGAGACCATGAATCTGTTATCACTGGATGCATCAATCAGCCAATCAAACAGCTTCTCTCGGCCAGTTTAAAAAGCAATGAGCTTCACATCAGAGGAGTTTCTTTTGCAATGAAAAGGAGAGCACACGGTGGCTTCTCCTGAGAGGAAATTGATGGTTTAGTCCAGCAGGTGCTCTGCCACTATGAAAGGCTTTCCTAAGGAAGAACAGGCTCCATTGTTTCTATGCTTCATGATGAATCCACAGAGTTTACTCAGAAAGACAGTGATTCATGTGACATGTTTGCTATGTGCACAAATGGTGGGAAATTCTTCTAAATAAAGCACAAGTTCAGGTTTTTATGCTGCAAGAAATGGCTGAACAAGGTTGACTCAAGCTACCAATTAGCTCAACAATGTCTCCAGTTTTACAGCATGATTTTGACTCATCAAATGGGAATAAATGGGAATAACTGGTGGCTGATTATAATAATAGTTCTTTTAACCCTATAAAGTCAAGTGTATCACATTTGATACACAAGTTGTTGAGACCTCTACATCATCAGTCTGATATATTTTTTTCCTGAAAAACCTGATGTATACATGTGTTGGAGATTAAAAACAAACAAACTGAGCAACAAATTGCACAAAAATACCAGATGTAGCAAAAATGATACAGGTTCATTGCTGGGTGAAAACTTCATATCAGCAGATAAATAATTGTTTTCTTGCATATTTGAATTAAATGTTAAAAGGAAAGTCTTAATAGGATAAAAATGTTCGGTTTTATGCTTTTGTAAGTTCAAGAAAAACAAACTGTGAGCAACAAATTGCACAAAAGGACCTGATGTATCAAATATGATACAAATTAGAATTCATATATGCAAATTGATATTTTTTTAATTTGTCAGCAGGTTCAATAAATGCTCAAGTTTAAAAAAAATATAATTTTCTGGCAATTATTTCATGGGTCAGGCTTTATAGAGTTAAAGATAATTATCGGCAATTTAAGTTTACTGTGTTAGCTTTTAGGTCAATCTATTAAAACACAGAAATATTCCTCAGCCCTGGTTGACTCACATTGTTAGCACATTCTGGTCCAGTGAGCTGAAAATGTCTAACTCATCTCTGTATAAAGAGGCTTCAGATGGAAGAAGACTTGAGATGACTAGAGGGATCGAAGCGACCAAAAGGGAAGCTGTCTTCATATTTCATGCAGGTGATAGTTACTGCTTGGTTACAGACTCTGCCTTGCTGGCATTTCTGCATTCATGGCTTTAAATTTTCATTTCTGATTAGCATGATCCTTGTTAAAGACAGAGAGTGAAGATCTCAAAGGAGTTGATGTGATTTTGAGAAGTTGATGTGAGGAGCCTAAAGGCAGAAAAGTGATATCAAAGAGAACATTTTGCACCTTGTTCTGTTGCTCTGTGATACATTTATAACAAAAAAATAAAAAAAACATGAGCCAACTATGTAGAGAAACTACATCATAACTAACAAAATCTGTTAAAAAGTGTGTGTATAGATTAAGAGTGTTTCATTAATTCTATCAATGCTATTCCATACAAGCCACTGTGTAAAAAAACAGAATTGATCAAATTGTGTTTACAAAAAAATAATAGCTAATTTGTTTGCACAGTATTAAATGAAAATATTTCCCAAAGGATGTACAAATAAATCACATTCAGTTTTATATACACAGTGTCCCATTTTTTTGGAATTGGGGTTGAGGTATAAATAATCACAATAAATATGAATTTGGATAATTTCTTTGAAATGAAAAACAACTACTTTAATTAAATGTTTAAAAGACACAAATGTTGATTGATGTCTTCAGATAACTCCCTCAAATGGCATTAAAATATAATTAATCTAATAAGCTTTTGTGTATTTTATAGGTGATTTTTGTATTGATCAGTACAACTAAATAAATTAAAATATTACCACGTAATTTAACTTCAAATGCAACAGAAAATAATAGTTATTAATCATAATCCTGGCCTGCTGTGAGTTGTTTTTTGCTGTGCACTAACAATGACAGAGCAGAATCCCTCTCTTTGCTCATTTCTGTGCTAAAAGGTAATTACTCGGGGGGCTCCAGCTCCCAGAGGTTCTCCTGGGAACGTTCATGTGGAACCGTGGGGACGCTATAACTCACCATTATCACAGCAGAGTCATGGCTGCTCCCTCTCTCTCTCAGCTAACCAGGGACTGAAACAAAAATGAAAAACCTCATTAGTTTGGTATTCTGTTAAAGGATGTGGGCTTCCAACACCATTTGTCCTCCGACTTTTCTTCCTTAACATTAACACTCAGAAGAGCAGAAGAACGAGGTCTTTATATAAAACTAGCCGGAGCTTTCTGGCCCCTCGCTGTTCTGACAGTCTGTTGATCTGACTTAAAGTTTAACATTCACTAGAAAGAAGGATATAGTGAACCCAACATGGTTATTATATAATCCAAAAGACAACAAACATCCTTTATCAGGAATATATAATTAAATTAAAGTTGCTCTATGTGTGGCAGCATCATGGAAATCTGACTCCCCTCTTCTTTTTACATTTTATTTTATTTATTTTTATCCCATTTTTAATGTATTTTATCTTATTGCATCTTACTGATCTATTGTTTACTACATCTCTTTGTATTGTGTTATGTATTTATTGTTTGTGCAGCACTTTGGAAACCTTGTGTTTGCTAAAATTGTGCTATATAAATAAAGGGGATTGGATTGGATTCTTATTGATAGGTGGTCTGTTGAGATGAATAGTTGCATCCCTCTGGAAAAAATCTGAAAATTTGGCAGCCATATTTAGACCATATCGGTACATCTCTTACACCAAGTGCTTCATGTAATCGTTTGTATTGATCTTGAACACTGACTTTTTTTTTTTTTTTGTTAGATTGGGGGGCTTTGTTATGTCTCTATACTGTTGGTATATTATATGTTTATATGTTTATATTTGTACACATTACATGCATAAAACTGAAAATAAAATATATATATATATAAAAAAAAAAAGAATATAGAATTAATTACAAAACTCCTATAGCTAACTCAGAATCATTCTACTGTCTAGGTCAGAGGTCTCAAACTCAAATGACCTGGGGTCACTGGAGGCAGTATCAAAATGACCAAAAAAGGTAAAACTAAATTACTTAAAAAAGACACAAAATTACCAAAAAAAGACACAATTACCAAAAAAAGACGCAAAATTACCCCAAAAATACACAAAATTACTAAAAAAGACACAAAATTATTGGAAAAAGACACAAAATTACTTAACATAACAATTTCATTTCTTCCGATAACAACAACACGGCAGATAATAAACGGTCCGGTAGCAGCTGCCTTTCTTTTTGTTAACGTCGTCATAGAAACAAGTGAAACAAACCTCCAGCTTGTGCAATAAAGGGACCTTCCACACACAACACAGTAAAGTACAATTCATATAAAACTCACATTAAACCTTCATATCAAGGTGAGGGCCACAAAATATCGTCACGAGGGCCACAATTGGCCCGCGGGCCGCGAGTTTGAGACCCCTGATGTAATCGTTTGTATTGACCTTGAACACTGACTTTTTTTTTTTTTTGTTAGATTGGGGGGCTTTGTTATGTCTCTATACTGTTGGTATATTACATGTTTATATGTTTATATTCGTACACATTACATGTATAAAACTGAAATAAAATACTTAAAAAAAAAAAAAAGAATATATAATTAATTAGAAAACTCCTGTAGCTAACTCAGAATCATTCTACTGTCCAGGTCAAACAGAAATTACTTTTGGGAATCAGGAATTACTTTTGGGAAGGTCAGACTCGGACTACCAACTCAAGATCCTGGCGGGAATTCTGCTGTATGAACATAATATGATATTTTGTGACTTTGAAATTGAAATCTATACAGTGGGGTCTCAGGGACAGGATGGATGCTGGAGACAGCGTGCTGAGACCACTTCCTGCTGCTCTCTGGTCCATCAGACAAGCAAGAGATTACCTAAGAAATAAGGATTTTTTTTGGTGTAATAATGGCTTTTTCACATTGCACCTGGTCAAAATCCTGGAACAACTCAGGACGGAGGAAGAATAACTTAATAAAGTTCTTTTGGTTGCGAGCCAGAAAGACATCACACGGAAGTGACTGCAGCTATAAACCGCCCTCACATTATCAACTAAATACACTGTTTGGATGTTTGGCTACAATTTCAACAATATATATGCATATATTATATGTGCGACTATGCATGTATGTCTGGGTGTGTTTATGTGTTTGTCTAAACAAAAAGGTATTTTGAATTGTACATATTTCTCTTTTTATATTCATATTTTTATAGACTCTTAAATGTTGCACTTACTGGAGAGCACTTTGACTTTCGTTGTACATGTGACAATGACAAATAAAGACCTATTCTATTCTATTCTATTCTATATTACATTTAAAAAGATAAAATGAAATAAGGAAGTAAAAATAAATGTATACATTTTTCAGCCTAATAGTAGCCACACTTACTGCTCCAGTGTGTCAGGAATATCACAGATTGAGGAACAACTTTATTTTTATCAGAAATCTGAAAGGCAGAAAGAAAACCAAGACTGATTCATGTGTCTTTGTCGTGTTTCTTCCATTTATCTAACATTTCAGCTTTTTGTGACACATGATCAATTTTAAAATCATGTTTCCGGGGAGAGAGGCAACAAGAGGACAAGAGACTCAGGGTCCAATCAATCAATCAATCAATCAATCAATCAATCAATCACTCATTGACAGACAGGTTTTTATCTTTCAATGCTTTTGGCTGTGAAGGAAAACAAAACAGGAAGCAGGAAGGAAATCTACCAGAATAGAAGTTGGGACCTTTAGCGAGGCCCGGGGATTGTGAGAACGCCAGGAGACATTACAGGCTCCCAGCTCAGCGTCCCCACAGGGAGAATCAGACCCACTAGTGGATCTGTCAGTGTGGTCCAACACTCTGTCTGCTCTCAGAGCTTACTGGTTCACGGGAAGTGGTGTTGGATGAGACGTATGAAAGAGAAGCAGATTAGATACTTGGAGCCAGCATCTGAGGTTGAGCAGTTAGTCTGGAAAATAAACTTCTGCCCCATGGAGATTGGGTGCAGAGGATTTGTGGCAACTGAAACCAGCCGACTACTTAAGGATTTGTGACCTGGCTTTGCCACGGGCATCAGAAAGTCTCAGCTGCAGAGAGCCAGAAGAGCTGAGCACAGAAACAATATCAACAGGATCAAACCAGGACAAACGCTGAAGTGTTTGTCAAAAAATGTTCCTCACTGCTGCTGCTAATATTCTCCTTGGTGTTGACATAAATATTTCTGTGCTAAATAAATCCTCTGCTGGTTTGTTTTGTGGCTTATGTATTCATATAGTTTTATTTAGTAGCAGATTGGTGCATTTGTCTAATCTGCTGTAAAATATACAGTATTTTATTTTCACGACATTTAATTTTTGCAGCGAAGATGTTAAAGCGATTATTAAGAATTAACACATGATCACAAGTGTTTAACGTGCAACTAAAGTGACCTTTTTTTTGCATAATTGGCCCATTTTATATCATTTTAACTAATCATTTCGCACATATAAAATTAATCAAAGCAGGATTTTAAACTCTAGAAGAAAATAGTGCATTTCAAAGCTCGTCTCTTCTTTATATCTCAAAACGTTCATCTGTTTTTACAACATATCACCTTTTTTAACTTTTCTACAAACTCACAAATCCAGCTGTTACTCACCTTTTCAGAAGACTTGTAAAAGGAGCACACCTGCCTCAGTGGGTGTCTGGTAATTCCTGCCTAGCTGGTTAATGTATTTGGTTAGAGAAAAAGATAGTCTGCAGTTTTTATTTCCTTCACACAGACAGAAACAGACAGAAACACCTGCTCCGAGTCTGAGTGTCGCGCTCAGCAGCCCACTGCACTAACCCAAAATGACTTCCTGTGTGGTGAAGAACTGGCCTATAACCTGAGGTCTCCACTCAGACATTAGAGGCTGAAGGGCTCCTTCGTCTTCTGCTTCTGTGGTCGGATATCAGACTTGTTGTAGAAACATTGCTTGATATATTGTTTGTAAAAGTTATTTTAATTTTTTCTTGCATCAAAAGTCATTGACGGTTTGATCGACAGCCTTAATAATGTTTCCTCTCGTAGCTTTAGTCACGTAGTGTTGGTGACTTCTGCTAATGTGAGACTTTTTTTTTTACACACCAGCATATTTATGTGACTATAGCAGACTATTTGTACAGTAAATCAGGGTAAAATCAATCTGCCATTGCTTCAGGTATATCTTTTAATCTGAGCAGGAATATTGTGACATTTCAACATTTGTTCTGCTAAAAGCAAAATGAAGGTGACAGTTACTCGTTTCATCAGATATTTTTTTATATCAAACAAGAAAGTGGATCCAAATAATAATTTGTAAGTATATCTTATTCAAGCTTAAACTCCATAACTTTCAATTAATAGCATAAAACTTGAAATGAAAAGTGCCACTAAGGTTACACTTTAACCCATAAGAACCCATGGTGACACCCGTGAAGCAAACACTTTAAATCTTCTAGAATCTCCCATATTCAGCTTTATGCTTCACATTAACTCATTAAATCTCTAAGTGACGTATACTCAACACCCTGGTGTGGTGGTCATGTGACTTTAACAGGAAGTGACTACTCCAAAATGTGGCTGTGACTGGAAACAGAAATGTGAAAAAGTAGCTAATTTCAAAAATATATATTTTCTTTACTAGACTAAATTTAAAACCATTTAACAATTCTAATCCATTAATAGTTTGTCCTGTATTGCATTTAACTTGTTTTGACGACTTTTCCTGAACAAATTAAAGTCACAATTTTGATATATGTTATGGAGATGCAAACAAAAAGGCAGATGGTTATTTGTTTTTATTTATTATTGATTTATTATTATTTTGTTACTTAAAACAAATCTTAAAAATAATTTGTTGTTAAGCAGTACTATTAATGTCACAATTTTGATAAATGTTGTGGAGATGCAAAGAAAAAGGCAAATTTGTGTTTCTGTAAGCAGAAAACGTGTCTAGTTTTTTATTTTAAATAAGAAATATTATAAACATAAATACCTTAAACGCCCATTGTATTGTATGGAGTTGTATGCCACATCACAGATCTTTGATATTTAGGGGTACTATTTTTTTTTTAAAAACATCATAAATGTGTTCTATGTGGTTCCACTTGGTCTGTGGTATACCCCCCATAATTTTCCTTCAAGGATAAATAGGTCTGGGTTCTTCTGGGTTGAAAACTCTCCCTGATCATTCTAAACTTCACATGGTCACATCTTCGGCACTTATAAATTAATGTCCAGTTACAACATTTAAAAGCAACATGGGACGCTGGTTACCATATATGACAAAATTCAGACAATGTGAGGCATTAAGCTCCAGCTATTAATAGTTTTTATATAACAGCTGAAATGAGACAGAAAAACCTGCTGAATCATGCTGAAAGTATATTTTCTGCATGGGCTGCAGCAGGTTTACTGGAGCGTGAATACGGAGCTCTGACAGCAGTTAGAGGTAAAGAGGTGGCCATTACTCCATCTTATTTAAAATCTTGCGGCTTTGGCCAAGATATTATATATTATATGGCTGATATTCTGTTTAAAAGCCTCACCTTCAAAAGCTGTGACCTTAAACAATATGTTCAAACTCACCACAGATACTTTAGGTTACTTTTGATCCCTCGAGGAAGAGAACGGCTTTTTGGGAACAAAGATTACCAGAATACAGCCTAAAAGATGCTGCAAGCTGCTTATTAACACCCATATTTGTGTTTGATGGTAGGCGTGAATGGTCAAAAAACTAAGGATGTTCCTCCAGGAGACTGATGTTTGTGTCCCATGTAAAAATTAAGAATAGCTACCACTAGGGGTGTGCCATATTTTTTATTTTTTATGGTTAAAAAAAATGCAATAAAAGCTACTTAGTCTCTGTCGCTAAACACATGCAGTTTTCAAAATAAGAGCACAGTGTGTTAACAGAATCCACCACAGAACTCACAAGAAGACTGTCAAAATAAGATGCCTTAAATAAATTATTCTCCTTTACAAAATGTCATGAAAATATGCCCCCGGAACCCCGAAATGGTTATTTTTATTATTTGCTCATAGTCAAGAGTCAAGAGTAAATTTTTTTGTATTTGGCAACTGTTGAGATTGTTTGCACTTCAAACTACATTTTAGATTTTTATTCATTTATACAGATTAAAAAAAAAAATCATATTTTCTATATCTTTTTAAGTATTTCGTAATATCGTCACGAATATCGTTTTCGCAAAAATAGCGTGAAATATTATTATTATATTATAGCCTGAGATATTATTTTAGGGCCATATCGCCCACCCCTAGCTACCACTTAATTTAGAGTTTTGAAGTTCTGAAATGTTGCTAAAATCCCTCACTGCAAAGTAGAACTGTACTGAGGTTAAAGTTGAATCAGGAAGTCAGTCTGTCAACAACAGATTTTAGTTAATACAGTTTGTTTCTCTTCTAAATAAGTTTGAATAACTGGAGCAAATCTTTTCACGCAGCTGAGTTATTTTCATCGAGGTCGCTGTACACCCAGAAATGTAGTTTTCCTTCATATATTTTATATGAAAAACTGGTCAAACAACGATCTGTGATTTGAAGGATGCAGATCTATATGACTACCAGCTCTGTTCTTTTATCATCTTTCGGTTCCTTATTTGAAAACAGTTTTTAAGTTTCAATTAAAAATCCAATGTAGCACAGTGAAAGTGTCGGGGATAAATGTTGCACAACAAACTGTAGGTTAAAGTTTGTGTTTATTAACGCTGCCGTGTTGCAGCGATGTTGCATCAGCTCATAAACGCTGAGCTGACCTGCCCTTGTTTTTAAAGCGAGCAGAACTATGACGAGGTCTTCCTGTCTCAGCGGGTCGGAGGCCCGGCCTCCTCAGAGCTGCAGCTAGCAAGGTCAGCCTCTCTCCTGTGGTTTCTTCTGCAATGGTATAGCCTGACTTCCTGTCAGAGATTACCATCTAGCCTCTCATATTCTCACTGATGCTTATCTTTGGAGCCGCAAACGCCAACTCCCCGAACATCTCTACACCTTGGCCCCCAGCGACGGCCCCAGCGGCCTGTCAATCTGGCAGCTCATCCTGTGCCCCCCCCCCCCCCCCTAGACCCCCCCGTCCTCCTCCCAGCAGCCAAAAAACCAACCCCCCCCCCCCCCCCCCCCCCCCCTCTGTCCTGGACCTGTCACTAAGAAACCAGATCCAGAGTCCCAGCCTGGGGGGTGAGGAACACAGAGGTTGAATATGGGTGAGGTGTGTGTGTGCAACCAATATTTCTAAATGTGTACCAGCTAATACAACCATAGTGCTTCATGCATTCACAGGCATCAGAGTTAAAGTCGTGATGTTGGATTCCAGCTCCACAGGAAGGATGCATGTGATCACGATAAACCACATCAAGTGAGATTAGCATGTAAGACCAGCTGCAGGCGTACTCAGAGTCAGGAGGCCCTCCTTTACACAGAATAACCACAAAGTCAGGTTTCCTATTAAATAATGACTTCACTCTCACAAATTAACTTTGACAAACTTATTTTCATTTAATTTTTGTCTTGAGAGAACCACATAGAACTTTTGTCTCAAACTCTGGGGGACCATGCTGTCTAATAGTGTATAATCGTGTTTCTTTCTTAGAAATGCTGGCAGCATGTGGATGATAATGTCAGTCTTTGGGTTCGTCCATCACTGTTGAATAGACTGATAACAATGTTTGCACAAATGGTCCTTCTCATTCTGTGTTTAACATGCAACTAACACTTTTAAAGAATTGTCCAAATGTTCATGGTTCCCAGAGGGTAAATCCTAAAGACTGGAGGTCCACTGACATGTCCCTTCCTCTACGTGGTTCACATTGTGGTCATGATTCAACAATCGTTAGGGTCACATAGATGTCTTTGGTGGTTTCCCTGACATTTCATGTAGTTCCCCCATGAAGTCAAAATTGTAATTTCTCCAATACTTTAAGTTATAAATATGACCACACACCTGCAGAACAATCAACATTTCCATTAGCCCTGTTATACTGTGTGTTTCGTGCTAAGTGTTAGCATGCTAACTGAAATGTTCATGTCACACACTAGGTTATTGAGAGTCACAAATTTTAACCTAAGTGCATGTTTTTGTACTGTGGGAGGAAGCCGGAGAACCCAGAGAGAACCCACGCTGACACGGGGAGAACATGAGAACTCCACATGGAAGAGCTGCAGGCTGACGACCTTAAACTTAAACTTTATACCATTAGCATGTTAGCATTATCTTTTGGAGCAAGATAGGATGTTGATGCATTTAGCTCATAGCACTACATGCTTCATATTCTGACTGTTAGTCAAAGTTATGTCTCCAACTTTGTCTCAAGCAACAATCCTAACATCCTGATCTCTAGTAGGTGTGATGTTCACCATGTTCACCATCTCATTTTTGCATGCTTGCACTACTTAAAAATATAAACAAAGAATAACTAACTACACTGGAGCTGTACAGATTACAGACACCACTCTGGGCTGAAACACACAGAAAATACCTCTTCTGCACGTTTTATCTATTTATTTATTTTAAATTGTTATCATTTGATACATTTTTTTTGCTTTAAAGTTTACAATTTGGAGCTGTACTTGTGAAGTAATCGATACAATTAAAGAAGAACCAAAAGCCAAGAAAAGGCAGTAAAGGACAGATTGTTTTCTTCTTGGTAAAGAAGTCAATATTATCAATGAAAATAAAAGTGACTTTAAGGAGGGTTCATAAATCCTGACAAGTAAAAAAGCCAGCCTTAAAAGAGAGGGTCGAGTCTTAATAAGGGTTCAAATATGAGGCTTTTTTTTTCTATCCAAGGCATTTATAGTGTTTGACTCCTGTAAATATGAAGAGTGATGGCAGTAACAGCGTGGGTCATTTTGTATTTCAGCAGACCCACACTGTTCACACTCACTCTTGTCTTGGCTGGACTGTAAACTGTAAACTTGGGCAGTGGCTGGCCAGCAGTTGTCTTCTCTAATCTGCAGTAAGAGAAAGATGAGATAGTGTCATACAGCCAGATAGATAGATATGATCAGAGAGAGGAGAGGGCAGTCTGGCCGCGCTGGCTATCTCTGGTGAGAGTGTGATTCAGCAGCGTGAATAATTAAAGCTGGGAGCTGCGATAGGAATCTGTAGACGCCAGGGTCGGATAATACTGGACGGATATCAGGGCCTTTGGTGGCGGCTGAGACGACATTAGTCACTCTGCCGGTGCCCCGGGCCGCCGCCAGGGCACCCAGCTGAAGGTCACCACATGATGGATGGACGGGGAGCGGCGGCGGCGGCGGCTCAGCGCTGAAGTTGACTAGAAAACGAATGTCCTGTACATGAAATATTACCCTCATGAAGGAAGATACCTGATCTGATACTGCAGCAATGTGTCAAGGCTTTGTGAACTGGTTAACACATTATAGAGGAAGCATATAAAGTGATTTTTAGCTGCATCACAACACTTTCAGCTCATCAAGGAATGACTCATTTGCCATTTGACTGTATTTAATCATCAAAATGTTCATTATAATTGCAAAATGAAGGGTGAAAAGCTTGCATTTCCTGCTCTGTGTTTCTATGTGCTGCAGTTCGAAGGGTCACACTCACAATGTTTTCTTCTCCGCTACGCCAACATTGTTCTGCGTCTCTGTGAACCAGATGTCTTTCATGTTAGCTGCAGAGAGATCCAGAGAGCTGTGAGTGTAAATGTTGGGAGGAGGATGTGTTATTTTTGAGAACCAGTCCTCTGCAATCAGCCACCACTGCCTCCTCACTCACTGTTTTATTCATGGCTTTATAAAAACCAAAATTCATATTGTTTGTCTGGCAAATGATGCTGCTCCAAATATAGACTGTGGGTAGTAGCACAGCATGCAGAAGTTAGTGAAACATGTTTCTGTATGAACCACAAAAGAGAGTCCTCCTCCTCCTCACCAGGCAGCATTAGTGTGATGGTACAGTAGCTCCTCTCAGCCCGTGCCACAGCTCCATTCATTATACTGCTAGCAGTGTTGGCAGAGCCTCCATGACGGCACGGAGCCCCGTATTCAGGTCAACTCTCAGCCAGAACCATTCCTTGATTATTCCTTATTTATCCCAGTCATTCCCCCTGCTGTGGTGAGGATCCCTGGAAGATGTGTGTCTGAGTGAAGGAGCCAGGGCTAATGAGCTGAGCTCTGATTGTTAGCAGCTAGCTGTGGAGCTTCACCCCATCACAACACATTCACATCATCTACATCTTCTTCAAGCCAATAAAGCAAGATAGTAGACTAATGTTCTAGTAATCTGCCAATGTGTAAAACACTGACATGCCGATGTGATGTGATTCAAAAATGCAGTAGATAGATAGATAGATAGATAGATAGATAGATAGATAGATAGATAGATAGATAGATAGATAGATAGATAGATAGATAGATAGATAGGTAGATAGATAGATAGATAGATAGATAGATAGATAGATAGATAGATAGATAGATAGATAGACTTTATTTATCCCAAGCTGGGAAATTACAGTGTAGCAGCAGCATTACACACAGAGACAATAACAACACAATTAAATAAAAAGAACAACCTAGGCATACTTCAAGCAATAAAATATAAAAATACAATAAAATACAATAAAATATAAAGTGTCTAAAGAAGGAGTATGTATTAAGTAGTAGAATAGAATTCCAGTGCAGAATAACTATGAATATACAGTATAAATATGTTGGTGCTATGAAACAAATAAGGTGCAATGAACAGTGTGCATAAAGAACACATAAAGTGCATAGACAGTATGTAATGAACCAGGCTATTATTTGTTATTGTACAGTGTGATGGCATGTGGAAGGAAAGATTTTTTGTATCTGTCCCTATGACAGCGGAAACAATATGTTTTTCCAATGAAAGACTTCCATCTACATGTATAACAATACTGATTATCCTAAAAGGATTGCACAGCTTTTTGTGGCAGCCGAATCAACACAAATAAGCAAAAAACAAACGGTTATTCTCAAAGTTCCTTCAAAGTGTGAACTGCTTTAGTTAGACCTACAGTAGGTCCTCTGACTGTGATGCCAAGCAGATAGTGTCTCACTGCTTCTCTGCTATCTGCATGTATTTAAATGAGGTGAATACTTCCCCTTTCCTGCAAACGAGCCTCACTGCAAAAACCTTCCAGTTCACCAAGATTAGCACTAATAGCCACCTGCAGTTACAATGAAATGATTCAGGTCTTCAGAGAGTTGATAGTAATTTAATCACATTTATAAGTCGTGTCCTCTGCTTCAAATCATGCTGTTTTCTTTTACAGTGTGAAGGTGTGTGTTTGAAACACTAACAGCACTGACGGACTGGGATATTAAATCCTAAACACCGTTTCTCTCTGTCCCGTTTAAATGACTTGCCTGAAGTTTTGAAGAACGCCTCGTCGCTCTGGACTTGTAGCTCACTGTCTATTAATTTAATTTTCTCTTTTTTTCACTGTAATTGTTCTTGTTCTGCCTATTGTGTTCTTGACAAAAGGGCAACCTTTTCCACATGGAAGTAATCTGAAATAAAGAAAAAAACACAAAAACATCTCGATATCATTTCCTGATAATTCTGTATTAAACATGCATCAGTGCAACAAACAGTCCAACTGCTAATTCTTCCAAGAATCGTAGCTGGTGTATTCATTTCCGATTAATGTGGTGCACCTGGCACACAGTCTACACTCAGCCTGCTGTGGTGAACACAGATACCATCAGCATGTGTTTCTCTTCAAATGAAACAAGTCAACACACTATTATCGCTTATAAATCCACTGAAATTTACAAAGCATCTGCAGTTTATTGAATCATGTTTATGAGCCCCAAAAAGTTGACATTTGTCTGGCTCTTCTGCTCTTTATATGAAAGCTATTTTGACTTTTGACATTTACAGTGTAGAATACTTTTCTTCCAAGTTGTCTGCTCTCATTTCTGTGATTTAATGAATAGCACACATTAGTCTGTTCCTAATTTAATAATAATATTCTATTTGTTATCAACAATTATTTGGAAGGTAACTAGTGGATGTAATTCTGGACAGGGCTGTAGTTACAATTATAGTCTTAGAAACTCCCATGCAACCTAACAACAAATACATTTTGAGTGTTTTATATATATAATATATAATTCCAGGCTGTTTTTATTCACTGTTCATACTTATACTTACACAAGTAATTAACTCTAATTCGTTTATAATCCACATAATCTTGAACCGGGAGGTGCAGCTTGTGACCTCACATATTGACATTTGTTGAACTTTAGTTATTATTGCAATGAATAACAGGAGCAAAGTACGAAGTCACATGGTGTATATATATATATATATATATATATATATATACATAGTACATGGTACAGTACCAATAATGAAGGCAAAAACCACAGGACTTTAGGACTTTCACTCAAGAGACTGTTGTTTGTGTCCCACATGAAATCAAAATTTAGATTTACAAACAGGAGTGCTTTAGTTTGGTTTCACATTTGGTTTCACATTCAACACAAACGGTGTCATATATCACAAGATATCATAACAACAATTTCATTCTTGGCTTCTCATTTTGACATTAAAGTGTCCTTGAACTCTAACTGCTTGTGTGGTCAGGCCGTTGCACTGCAGTACAAATACATTACAACATTCAACAACATAATTTATCCTGAAATAGAGATTTAAGCCAAAATTAGTTATAGCTTCAACTAAAACTTTTCAGAAACTAGAGCAGCCACATGAATGTTCCCCTCTGGTCAAATTACATTAGTTAGTTAAAGGGCAAAAACTCTTTAATCAGCTCTCATATGATATATATATATATATATATATATATATATATATATATATATATATATATATATATATATATATATATATATATATATAATATGGTATCCATGCAGGACTGAACCTGAACTGAACCTGAACCACTGACACCAACAGTCTCAGTCCCCAGTTGGTCAAGCCATCCACAATTAACTGGTCTTTTGTCTGAAATGTGTCCCCAAAGGTGGTATAAGTCAGGAACACACACACACACACACACACACACACACACACACACACACACACACACACACACACACACACATTCTTGTACTTCTATCTTTGTGAGCACCCTCATTGGAACAATGAATTCCCTTGCAAGGTTATAATAGTTTTGGATTTTTCATTAGTTTTAGTTTTAATTTTGTTGTGATTTTTTTGTTTTCAAATTCAGTTAGTTTTAATGAGTTTTTAGAGTGAGTTTGCTAGTTTTAGTTTAGTATTTTTTTTTAATGCTTTAGTTTTTGTTTAGCTTTTAGTAGTTTTAGTTTTTTGTAATGGGGTATTTGTTGGGTGGGAGATTAAAAGAGGTCACAGTAAATTTTGCCTTTGTCTTATCCATCTTGATTATGTATGAAAAAAAGTTGACTAAGACAAAAATGAACAACATTTTCACTATAATTTAAGTTAGTTTTGTAACCACACAATACAGTTTCAGTTAATTATCATTATCATGTAACCTTTAACCCTTAAAACAAAGTCTGAAATCTCAAAAAAGCCTTTAAAGAAGTGAGGACCGGCCGAAATGTCCTCACTTTGCAAAAATGTCCTCACTCTGTTGGTTAAAAACGTGTTCCGGTCCTCACTATGTAGGAAGTACAAGAACACACACACACACACACACACACACACACACACACACACTAGAGTGAGCTGGAGCAAGGCATTTCTCTAGCACTTCCAAATGAGCAACAGTGGAGCAGGAATAATGGATGTGCAGCAGCACGGTCCAGTCTAATTACTGGAGCGTCCCGACCACTGGATCCTGGTCCTGAGTCTCCGGGCCCCCTCTGCTCCGGTCACATGTGTAAATGTGTAATAGTCTGTGGGGAGAGCAGGCATCAGTCTCCCTGAGCTGCTGGAGTTCAGCAGCTCACAGTTCAGGTCCTCGTCGGGCGGCGGCCTCCAGTAAACGGCTCTACATCACCCAGACACTATCCATCCCCATTAACTCCAGCAGCTGCAGCCTATTTCATCCTCATTGCCGACTGTCTGAGCCAGGCGGCCGCTCCATTCATATAATCTGAGGATCTCAGCGCGCTACGCCCGGCTCATGAGGTTCAAGTGGTTTAAAGGACACGGCGGGGCAGAGAATGGGAGCTAATTGACTCTGTGATGGCTGTAATGACTTGATCCCAGCGTCCCAGAGTGAGAAAACCATCAGGAGATCCTCTGCAGACTGTCACATCCACAGCTGCAATTAGGGAATAACATTTAACTCTGCTGCTAACAGGAAATGTGCCGTCCATGCAAACTATGAGCTGAGAATGAGCAGATTTAATGCTACCAACAAGAAGTTCAACCTTCAGTTTCCAGGTCATGTTTCCCTTTTTTTTTTCAAACCCTATTCTTAAACCTGTATGACTTTTTTTAACCTTAGTACACTGTAAAAAAACCCTGTTGTTTTTACGGTAAAAAACCGGCAGCTGTAGTTGCCAGAACTTTACCGTAATCAATATGGTAGAACTTTTTTTAATATTACAGTAAAAAGATATTGGCACTGTTGATTTCACATTTAAGATTGCCATTTTATTCCAATTTTTACCGTATAAATAAAAAGTTTTTCCACCAAAAGAAACTATTTTTGTTAGAGATATGGTGTTTAGTACATTTAACAGTGAGAAAAAGTATATTTTACAGAATAAAGATAAATTCGAAAATTACAGTGATACTTGTATATATATTACAGTATATTTTTGTTACACACACAGTGCCAGTGTATTATACAGTTGAGTAATTTATTAAAAAACTGTAAAAAAAATAAATAAATACTGTTTTGGCTGATATATACATTTAAGGTGTTTCATTCTTACTGAAACTGAATTAACACATTTATCATTTTACGGTCTTTTACTGTCATGGTTTAGCAGTTTTTCACCATAAAATCTACAGACATTTTTACAGTGTAGTAACCAGTCTAGCCAAGTAAAATCAGTTTTATTTATATAATCCAAAATCTCAGTCTGAGGTCACAATGTACATCAAAACACACAATTTATCCAGTCAACTGTCTGTAAGAGTGAAGGTTGTCACACTCTTCATCCTGGCTCAGATAAAGAAAAACTCCCCAAACAGAGCCGTTACAAAGAAAAAAAGGAAGAAACCACACAAAGCTTTTCCTCTTTTGGGCAGACAGAAATGCTAAAATAACAACAGTCAAACTAAAGTTAAGGTAAATAAATACAAAATAAAAGTTAAAAATACTCAAATAAAACCATAACCAAAATAAATAATACTGACTAATGAGGTCTCCTCTTAAGATATTTAAACTATTTACTTCCAGAACCAGTTTGTAAAACACAGAGAGCAACATCACTTTCCTGTTTGTTAAATAAAATCAGCTTTATTTAGTTCAAATGAGCATTTTCATAGAAGTGCAGCAACAGTATGAAAGTATCTATATTTAATTATCCGAGCTGTGGTTTTCTTCTGTAACATGTGGTGGAGGCTGTTGTTGAGAGCAGTGCTGTGATCAAACGTCTTCTCATCCTGTCTGTTTATTTCCTGCTTTTCTTCATGCTTGTCATGCTAAATGTGTAGTAAGACTGTTATAGATCACAGAGGATGTCTCGGAGGAAACGTGACACCATGTGTACCAAAGATAACTTGATAACATGTTGGAAACATTTTAGAAACTCCGTGTAGAAACTCTGTGACCACCGTGTAACTTCCTTAACTTATAACAGTACTATAGTTAGCTCATATAACTTATAACAGTACTATAGTTAGCTCATATAGCTTATAACAGTACTATAGTTAGCTCATATAGCTTATAACAGTACTATAGTTAGCTCATATAGCTTATAAAAGTACTACAGTTAGCTCATATAGCTTATTACAGTACTACAGTTATATAAAGTGTACAGGTAGATGTCATGTCCCCTTATATAGTCAATCAGATGTTTTCTTTTTTCAGTCACCACTTGGGGGTGCCAGTAATCACACATCTTTAATTTCCCTGGTTTACTCAGTAAATGTATTCTGCATGATTTTATTATTAGAGTTTGAGCTGGAATTATCTAATCTGGTCATAAAGAAGACACTGTGAGAAAGTCAAGGCAGGAAAATACAACTACAGGACGTATTTCTGTAAAATCTACAGACATTTTAACTGCACATTTGTGCAAAAAAAGACAAAATAAATTGAATCATGTCTGTAGTTAAAACAATCTAAATAGTAATTCTGTATTTCATTTGTTTCTTGATGTGTTAATAAAACAATAATGGTCCCAGGTGATCCAGTACAAAAAATAAAAAGTAGTTTTATTTAGAGAGTTTTGCCAGCAAACTTTGTGAATCGTGTTTGAAACGGAGCAGCTGTGAGATTCTTTCACCTTTAAGTATAGAGAACATCTTTGAACCTGTCTGCTATGGCCAGATGAGGCTTCACACACACACACACACACACACACACACACACACACACGCGCCGGCCTCAGAGAGATTTTGAGGCAGGTTTGGTATTTCAGGTCTGCTGCTTCTAAATTGAAAAGGTTGCAGTGTTACAGTGACTCCGTTCATCAAAGCCTCTTGTGGTCCAATTTACCAGCTGAGGACGAGAAACGCTGCGACTGACCGTCTCATTATGTTACGAGGTCACTGACCATGAATCCTTATTCAACAGTCACTGCCAGCATTTAACTATCTAAAGAAGTTTGTGCAGGTATTTCTTTCATCCCAGAGAGGTCGAACACCTTTCAGTGACTTAAAGAGATGTTCCTCTCAGAGGTCATTTTTTGGCTCATGAGTTCATTTTTATTTCAATGTCATGCTAAACATTTTGCCCACACATGAGTACAGGACACAACATATAAACAAATATAAACCCAATATGTAACCAATATATTTCAGATAAATAACACACTGAGAGAAAAAGAAACATCAGTTATGACATTATAGACTAACCCCAATACCCAAAGAGTTGGGACTTTGACTAAAACACAATAACACGATGAGATCATTTCCTAATAATTTCATGTATTTCGTTGAAAACTGTACAAAGAGAATAAATCTCACTTCTCAACATCTTGAACTAATGTAGCTTCAGTTGTGTTTTAGCTAAAGAAGCTGCAGAAACAAGACGATGTTACCTTTCAAATTAAGCCTCAAACATGTTATAGTCTTCATGTTTTTTGGTTAATTCCTAATATAACTCTTCTTCTACCCCTAAACTACTCAGGTAGGTGGGTTTTGTAAATATAAACCTGAGTGTTTAACAGTCATTTACATTTTACACAGTGTCCCAACTTCTTTGGAACTGGGGTTGTATCTGCATACTTATATATTCTGGATACTTTCAAATAACAATTGTTTCTGTGCAAAATAATCAATGAATAGGGCAGCATATAGCAGAAAAAATAAATGATATAAACCTCAGCAAGATTAAATGTAAAGACCTAAAAAAAAAAATCCATCTGCCAACACCTCTGCTCGTTGATTAAGCTTGTTATAATTATTTATTGTTGTAAGAGTAAAAATGACAAGTTGTGGTTACACTTTGCTGGTAAGCAGATATTTTTTCTTTTAGACAAGCTATGCAGTCTTTTTGCTACCCATGTTTATAGCATATTAATTATATAACACAAATTAATGAACTATTCTTTTATATTGAAATGAAGTAAATTGATATAGCATTCATACTGGACAAGCAAAACTCAGTCTCAGTAGATAATGTAACAGGTTATATAAAAGTTTACCAAGCATCCAGTTTGATTTATGAATGTCTTCAAGCTATTTTGGTCACATACAGTATGGAGAGAATAGTTTCTGTCACTGAGGAGAGGTAATGCCTGGAGGGCAGCAAACAATGAGATCGATCAGAATATACCTTTAAGCCACCTTTTCCTCCAGGGAAATACTTCAGTAAAGAAAGGAGGAGGAGGAAAATTTATGGACCAGAACAGAAAAGGAGTGAGGAGAAGCTCTGTGCTCCACAGAGACCGTCTCTCAGAGAGTAATCCATGTCACGTCTCACACAGAACTGGATGTTTTTATATTTGTTTTGGTAAATGCAGAAAGGCTCAAATTAAACTGATGTTTCTTTGTCGAATAAATAGCTTATTCATACAATTTGAGAAACCCTGCACCTTCCATCTCTACTGGATTAATAATAATCATGAGTTCCCAGACAGTCCCTCTTGGGACTGAAAGAAAAAGTACAGCAACTGTGCAGCAATCATATAAAAAACATTGGCATTGCTACAATGGCTTCACTTGCACATGACAAGCTGAAGAAACGGTTTGAAGCTGACAGCGTCGTGAAGTTTTCCATGCAAAACTCTGTCCTACATATTGGAAACAGCTCTGAGCAAGGCCATGAAATTATTACATCAAACTGAGACATCAGTGTTCTCTTCTTATTTCTGCTTGTATTGTAGACAAAAAAAACTTTACTTTAAGGAAAAGTTCAACTTTTTGGTAAATAAGCTGATTTGCTTTTTTACGAGAGAATTAAATTTACACTCAGTAGTTCCCTCTATAAGCAGTGCTTCCCCCTCCTGGAGCTGCAACAAAGCACAATAGTGTCACAACAAAGGTCTCTAATATATAAAATGAATTATTGCATTAAAATATTTTTCCTGCAAAAGTAGTTACATATATATATATACTTAAAAAGTTGCAAATGCATGTTTACCCTAGAGGGACTTTGCTTTTAGTGACAGTGGAGTTGATCTAAACCTGCGTTTCCAGCAGAACATTATGGTACATTTGCATTTGTACTTGTTGTGACTTATCCTGGAGTACATATTGAGTCTTCTCTGCCTGCTTAGTAACTCATTATTTTCTAAATGACGACACAATAATATGATGTTGAACAAATATGATGCAGTTGTACAGATTAAAGGCTTTTTCACACCTGTAGTTTGTTTGTTCTGATGCAAATCAGGGACTACATTTTAACAGTGTTGCATTTTTGCCTAGTTTGTGTTGATAAGGCAGCATTTACAGGTGGACCAACAAGAAAAAGATGCTTTCAGATGTCACATGACTAAATGGGTTGACCTTGGCCCTGGTCATTGATTATTTAGCAGACGATACAGTTTGAAAATGAAGTGTGGCTGCAGCTGGAAAACAATGTGTTGATGCAGTCGCTGCAGGTGCATTTAAAGACAGTTTATTAATCCTCCTGAACTGTGACGTGCTCCTGCTGTTTACAACTGATGTTAATAGACATGGGAGTATTCTCTTTTATAGCTTAAGTAAGCTATAAGCTTAAGTAATGCTGTCTAGGCTCAGTCTGCTTCTAAAGGCTTTATATTAATGTAGATTCTTAAAAATAACATTTGGCCAGATGAGTATGGGAGCTGGTTTCATTTGGTTTTGGCATATATATATATATATATATATATATATATATATATATATATATATATATGTTATATGTTATATGGTTTCATTTGGTTTTTGCATATATATATATATATATATATATATATATATATATATATATATATATGTTATATGTTATATGGTTTCATTTGGTTTTTGCATATATATATATATATATATATATATATATATATATGTTATATGGATAGTGGCTTTTCAAAATAACCTTTCATGTTCACATAAAACTTTTAACTCAAGGCAATAAAACCACTAGACTAAGGTTAGGGTAAAACTAAATAACAACATTGACCCTCGGGTCTCCTGGGTCAAAACCCCATCAACCTCTCCTCCCACCTGAAATGGACATTCTGGCTCTTTCTGTTAAATCCATAACTCAAAGCGTCAATTGTTGTAGATGGTTAAAACTGGAATGAATGGAAACGTCTCATAGTGACGTTAAAGAATATGGCCCTGACAGTGTCAGGATCTGATATAGTAATGAGTAGTAATGAGATTGGGCTTTTCCAAAATGTCCAGCTCTTGCTGTAATGCCTCAGGACAACCTGGTCTCACAGGAATCCGTGGAATAGCCACGGAATCACTCAAATTTCCGTGAAACTGACACGGATTTCGCTATAATGCAAGTTAATGAAGTCGCTATTCCAACATAAAAAGTGATTATGTACATTTACTGAGTGAATATTTAGAAAATAAAACATATATTTCTCACTAGAAATGTGATCAAAATCCATTTTTATGCAGAAACTAAGTCAAAATATTGATTTTTTTCACTAAAAATGAGAGAACTGTCCGCCATGTTTTTTGTTCTGACCGCCGGGACCTTGAAAGTCACGTGACTTGGAACAAACCAATAGGAACAAATATCCATGGAATAGCCACGGGATATGACTGGCATTAACTTGCATTGTAGCCAAATCCGTGTCAGTTTCACGGAAATTTGAGTGATTCCGTGGCTATTCCACGGATTCCTGTGAGACCAGGTTCCTCAGGAACATCTCATTCATATTCACCGTTCAACAACAGGGCGTGCCATGTGTACGATGCATGCAGATACAGCTGGCTCGCTGCCAGGTGTCAAATCAAACTCTCCCTGTGAGGCCTCACACATTCTCAGGAGTCAAAGGTGAATATTTTCCAGCGAGCTATGCGTGCTAACAGGAATGTGTGCAGGTTGACTGCAGCTCCAGTTGTAATATTTCTTTAGCAGCAGAAGGTTGTGAGGAACAGAGGAGCTCTGCTCCGAGAGAAAGAAACCAGCAGCCTGCCTCTGCCCTCCTAATCCCTCCACCCTTCTCTTTTCATCTCTCTCCATCACTGGAATTCCAAATGGGTATGAATGTTTTTCTGCCCGCTTTTCTCAAAGCTGCGTATTAACAATTGCATCGCGCTGCAAATGGCATCTCCAAGGTAGAGGCCGACCTTCATCCCTCTGCAGAGGGCACACAGTAAATCCATTTCTCCAGAGATGCGGTTCACTGAATAACAAATCACGGGGGCAGACGTGGCTCTCTCTGCTGTTAGAGAAGCCTATTGCTAGAAGCTTCCTTCACAGAATGTAACACCAGGGGTTTATTATGAGGAGGGGCAGTGGACAAACAGGAATGTGCTGCCGAGGGAACTCTACCTCCAGACATGTGAGAAACATTCTCTTCTTCTTGCTTCAATTCAGACGATGATAGTCTTGTTAAATTACACATATTACCATGTGAGAAAAAGTAATGAAGCACTGCTGTTCACACAGCCACAATATCAATGACACCCTCCTCATCATCAGGGAAAACGCTCCATTCTCCCTGATATCTCACAGCTTCTGCACATTTTCCTCTATCTCATTTCCTACGTTGTCCTCCTCCCTCCGACCAAATTAACTCCATGGAATATCAGCTACCTGTCAAAATCTGTTAAGGTGGCTCACATTTCATGAAACGCCTTATCTCGCTTCATGACCAGTGTAACGTTATTTACACCCTGCAAACAAAATGGCTCCGGCACTGTCGCCGCCGATAAGAAGCCTTTAGTGGTGGAACAAGGTGACAGCAGCCAGATTACAAGTTGGTGATTTACCTTATTCATTCCTGTGACCTAGAAAAGAAGACCAATTTCGGTATCCATTGCTGCTCCGCTGCAGACAGACCTGATTTACTGTCTGAGCTGTTTTATTGAATCTTCCTCCCCAAGAATTGTTCAAGCAACTTTCCTGTGATTTGAGAAAAGATTAGCTTGCAGATTGAAGGAGATAAGATTCACAGCTTTCAAGGAATCCAATTTTTGAAACATTACGGCTCCGTGGTGACCTGGATTGCATCTAATTTCTGTTTGTTGACATCTACAGAGACAATACTTTACTTTACTTATAGGAAATTGTGGTGTTTTTCAACCCACCTCTTATTGTCATATTGAGATTGGGGAACTCAAGTCTGGCAAAACAACATTTATCTGGGGAAGCATCTTAAGCCTCCTAAAGCTTCCATTATAAACTTCAGTTCCACATGAATATATGAATATAGTCAAATACTTCCCACTTCCTCTTGACTCAGACAACAAGTAAATACAGAAATTAGCCCCTTGGAATAGTTTTTAGTATTTATTTATTTAGTAGCTAGCTGCTTTGGAATCTATTTTCAAGACTTCTTGTCAACCAACCAAACAAGTTCTGTTCTGTTTATCTGCAGATGTTTGTTTGTTTACATGTTTGAAATGTAGAAGCAAATCAAAGATGGTTTGTTTGTCATCATCTTCGAACAAAACAAGAAAAATAATAAAACCAACACACCTGGTCATTTGATTCAAGTGAAATGCATTCTCAAACATGTTTATATAACTGCACTGTCATGAAACACGTCAATGTTGCTGTTAATATTGACATATCTAAAATGTAAAGAGAAAAAAAAAGCATTTTATGGTGTGAAGATGGCTCAATACGCTATTGACTGTTTTAAATCAACCCTGAACTGACATCAAGTTGAATGGTTGGGACTTTTCATCAAAAAAAACATCATTTGTTGGCTGCCTAGCTTACTTGTTTGTTATTCCAAGCAGTCTGGTATCTCTGTCTCTTTCTACAACCTTTGTTGACAAGTTCAATCTGCAAGCTCTGGGGCTGAAAAGTGAATCCAAAACTGCAGCCCCTTAACTCAGTAGTTCTCAACCTTTTTGAGTTGCGACCCCCAATTTAACATGCATGTTGTCCGCGACCCCCGCTCACTTGAAATTGACCAAAAAAGACACAAAATGACCAAAAAAAAGACACAAAATGACCAAAAAAGACACAAAATTATCAAAATAAGACACAAAATGACCAAAAAAAAGACACAAAATGACCAAAAAAGAAACAAAATGACCAAAAAAGACACAAAATTATCAAAATAAGACACAAAATAACCAAAATAGGACACAAAATAACCAAAAAATACACAAAATTACCAAAAATACACAAAATTACAAACAAACAAAAGACATTAAATGACCAAAAAGACTAAAACACATGAACACATGAACACTTTAACACAGTGGAGACAGAGCTGACTTCCAAAATGATTTGGCGACCCCCAGAAATCATCTCGCGACCCCAACTGGGGTCCCGACCCCAAGGTTGAGAATAGCTGCCGGAACTAGCCACATGGGGCTGGCTGCAAAACTGAGTTAAACCTCATTGACTCCCATATTAATATGGTCAACTTTACAGCAGCAATAAACATGTTTACAGTCTGGGACAAAAAAAACATGTGTGGTTTTTGTATCTAATTTCCCGCTTCAGGACAACTGCGCAGGGCTGAATCTTCTTATAACTCACCCATTTAATTTATATTAAGGCTTGAAATGATACATAATTAAGGGCATGTCTCCTCTGAGGGACAGGTGGCTCCTCAGCTGACCCTCGATCCACCTCGTTGCTCCTCTTTTGGATCAGTCAGGAGTTCTGAGGACTCACTGCCAAGATGATGATGTGAGCGAGATAATGTAGTTAGTTATTGATGTGTTCCTGAGAAGAACTGTACCTGGTGAGCTAATTAACCAGGCAAGTTAATGTTTCCAGACCAGATAAATTCCTTGTACTTTGTACTCCTGTCGTTGTTTTATTGGTTAGTATCACTCTTACTAACCTTATGCACACAGACAGTCGTGGTTTGGGGAAATTCTCAATAGTGAGTAATGTTCCACCTGATAGCCAACCACAGTTAAAGGAGCTAAAGTTAACAGGTTTCTCTTTACATTGTTCCCAACACGTTTGGCTGCAATAGCTAATCCTGGGGGTCGATTTCTTTGTTTACTTTCAGTTTCAAAGTAACTTACCTGTTGTGTTTCACAATGAAGGTGGTGAGTAGAAAGAATCAGATTGGACAATTATGGGAAAAAGACCCAGGTTGAAAAGAACTGGAATTTCCCTTTGACTAATGATGCACTGCAGCTATGCTGGACCCGTAATCCTGCAGCCATAGACAGGCTGAGATGGGAGACGTGGAAGGTTATTACTTTTAGATTATGAAGCTTTTTAGAAGATAGTTTCCTTCATGCTCTGTGTTCTTGTTTTTTCTCCAGTGGTCACTTTCTGTGTGAAATGTAAAAAGTTTGGGGAACTTGAGGGAAAAAGAGAGTAAAAGAATATTGATTTGAAGGCTGAGCACACATGGGACACAAAGGTGCTAAGAGCCTTCAGAGTGCATGTAGGATCACTCTTCTCTTCTGGTCTCACACAGAGAGACGGAGCAGGACCCGGTCTTACGGGGACGCCCACAGCTACAAGCTGATAAGTGCACCACACACACACACACACACACACACACACTCCCATGTAGGAGGCAGGTTACACACACACACACGGGTGAATGAGAAGAGGCCTTATTAAATAAGTGGAGGTCCTACATGGTGAAATGGAGCAGTGAGGAGGAGTTCTCTGCTCTGCCTCCTCTGCAGTGTTGGTGGACCGCCAGCATCACCATAAGCAGTCAGTCAATAGGCTGACTCAACAGTGTGTGAAATTAAGAGGGAAATAGAAGTCGACAGACATTAAGCCTCTCTCCCACTTCCCCTTCACCCTCTCAGACGCCAGACAGCGGCTAATGCACCCCTGGAGCCCCCACACACTGCTATCACACACCAGCAGCTCACACACACACACACACTGCTATCACACACCAGCAGCTCACACACACACACACTGCTATCACACACCAGCAGCTCACACACACACACACACTGCTATCACACACCAGCAGCTCACACACACACTGCTATCACACACCAGCAGCTCACACACACACACTGCTATCACACACCAGCAGCTCACACACACACTGCTATCACACACCAGCAGCTCACACACACACACTGCTATCACACACCAGCAGCTCACACACACACTGCTATCACACACCAGCAGCTCACACACACTTCTTGTCATCTGCGCCTCAAAAAAAAAAAGAAAAATCCTTGGAGAAGCCACAGTGACCTCCTTTGACAGCATTAATGTAAATATGACACTGAGTTTTCTGAGCGTCTGTTCATGCCAGTTATCATTCAGCCAGGTTTCATTCAGAGATGGAGTGTAAACATCTTTTGCATGCAGCCACATGGTGAAGCGTTCCAATCTGCTTTCTGCAGGGTGACGATCTGCTTGTGTCTTTTTTCTTTGAACAGGGAAATGGTGAAGACAGATAATTAGAGTTTGTGCCATAAAAATAAGAAACTGAATTTATGTCACACCAAAAAGTGACTTACAGAAACTTAAAACATCACATTACAATTAAAATCCTTTACTAAAACTCCCAATAAAAGCAGGCATCTATTGTCAGACGTCCACTGGGAAGATGTTTAGAATATCCTTCTCCATCTCCTTGATATGTTAATGCTGCTCTTGTTTTTTGAGTTAGAAACTAAATCCTTTCTGCTGAGAGCCTGATTTAGTCAAAGCAGGGAGGAGTCACATTTCCATACCAAATGTCTGGTTAGAATGAAACTACTATTAAGGAAATTCTGAACCCAATGATAAAAAAGGCGGTTGCCACGGTAATATGCAAAACAGACTCATTGACTCCAAGTTGAACTATGAGAACCGCCTTCAAAATGGAGGCTGGAGATTAGAACCCAATCCTGCTGACTGGAAATAAAATGCTACGTCTCTTTGTTTGATGGTATTAATTATCCAATAAACAAAGAGATGAACAGGTTTAATATGTAGCTCATTAAGTTTGACATGACACTTCCAAATCATTTTCAAACTATAAGAGCATTCTGAGAGCTCTCCACTAATCTTTATGAAAGTGAAAAAAATAATTAACGTATCCGCCTCCTCATTCAGTTTCTTTAAAAACTGAATGTGTTCTTCTTTGGCTCACGATACATTCTGTCACCAAGTTTAGTGAATATCCGGCCAGTTGTTTTTCTAACTAACTAACTAACTAACTAACTAACTAACACTGAAATCTAAAACATTAATTGAAAGTAACCAAACACTGTACAGTGTAGGTTTGATTTTGAGGTTCTTCTACTGAAGTCTTTCCCTTTCCGCTACACTTAAGAGGTAAATATTGTGTTTTTTACTACATTTATGTCACACATAAGTTTGTTCAGATTAAGATTTTATAAACAAAACATAAAGCTTTTAAATATAAAACATGATGCATGTAGTTAATATTACTTCACCTTCACCACCTTCAGCATTAACATGGTGTGATGCTGCTGTTCAGCCAGGGGACTGAAGGTGAAGGAGTGGATGGCATTGATTGAATGATTGATTGAATTATTGATTGAATGATTGATTCAATCTGACCAGACAATGTTTTCCTGTCCTCCTATTGTCCGGTGTTGGAGCCAGCGTGTCTCCTGGTATTCTGCTGCTGTAACCGTCTGCTTCAAGGTTCTAGTGTTATTCTTTCAGAGATGCTTCTCTGCATAATTCAGTTGTAATGCCTGGTTACATGAATTCCTGTTGCCTTTCTTTCATTTCACCAGTCTGGTGATTCTCCCCTGACCTCTGTCATGAACAAGGCCCTCCTGGCCCAGAGAGCTGCTGCTGCTGACGGATATTTCTGGACCGTTCTCTGTAAACCCTGGAGACGGCTGAGTGTGAAAATCTCAGTAGATCAGCAGTTTTTAAAATACTCAAACCAGCCAATCTGTATCCAACAACCATGACACGTTCAAAGTCACTTAGATCAGCGTTCTTCCTCATTCTGATGCTCGTTTTGATCTTCAGCATCGTCTTCATCATGTCTACATGCATCGAGTTGCTGCCAGGTGATTGACTCACTAGTACTTTGCAATTTATGAGTTGAACAGGTTTACCTTAACAAAGTGGGCGTTAAATGATCATAATTAAAGAGCCAGACTATCACAGCAAGAAGGAAACTGGAGGACTTTTGAAGAGAAAGGACTAAACCTGGTCCCAGGTTTTCCGGCTGTGACACAGTTTTATTTCTTTCTCACACCAAACAGAGAGACTTTCAGACTTTGTTGGTTTGTAAATAAGTAAGCTAACTGGACTGTGATCAGCTACTGAAACCATCCCTTTCCCCAGCCTCGCCCCAGTCCAGCTAAAGCTTTAGCTATTCACAGGTAATTATCACTGAAGCCTTGAAGCCCCAAGAACTGTATCAGACTAAAAGGGAAAATAAAAACCATCAAAAAGTCTTTATTTGCAGACACGCTGCATAATGGAGCTACTGAGCCTCGGGGACGGGTTTAGATATGTGATTGGGCCAGCCCAGAGTGATGTAATGATTTAACAGCTACCTGTTCAATGACAAAAGAAAACAAAAAGAAAAAAAACTGTTGTGTCGGCCCAAAATAAACCCATCGAGAAAATCTGTGCGAGCAGATGACCAATCAGCCTACACAGAGCATTCTGCATGCTTTAACTCCTGTTATATTCATTCTGATCATTCTGCTCAAGTATATTATCTGATCTTCCACTGCAAATACAAGAAAGTATAAAGTATATGATCATTGACATATATTTATCTTTAAGTCCAAAGGGACTCCAGAAACCACTAGAGGGAGCAACAATAACCACATGTAAAGAAGTGAGGAGGTGTCAGCTTCCTCTGTTCACCTCAACACCAGCTAAAGGCTTTATTAGTCTTTTAGAACAGTGATCATCGTTGTTTTTCAGATTTCTCAGAGTCCTTAAATGTAGAAACAGTTATTAGAGGAGATATTTCTACCATAAAACTGGTTATAACCACCAGAGAAAAGACACTGCCTGCAGTCTTATTTTCTATGGAGCATGTAATGCTCATCAAGTGTTTTTTCTTTCCTTAACCTCTCCTGTTGCAATCTGCTGCTGTCCTCTCACTGAGAGCAGCCAGCTGAAGATAAACTCAAGTGGCTGAGGGCAAAGGGAAGACAATGTCTGCAGAGCCTCCTCAGATGGATATTGACCAAAAGGGGAAAAAGCTGATGGAATTTCATTGACCTATGTGAGACTGCAGCGTGTTACACAACCAGATCAATGTCCTCTCTGCCTCTTTTCTCCATTCAGCCTCTCTGGGGGACTTTTAATGCTCCAACTTGTTCTTGTTGGGGAACCAGGAGGCGGGGGAGCACCTGAAAACGTTGACAGATGTGTGAGAAAGTGTTCTGTGAGGCTCCTCGGGATTGTTGGTAAGTGCGTTTGATCTGCAGATTGAAGGACGGCGAGCCAAGGTTTCACTGCTGTTGTATATTCCTGCTCTGACTTCACAGGGAATGTAAGAAATAGAGAGATTCTGTGATGTGGAAGATCCTGCACAGATGCTGCGTATGCTTCTCGCTCCGAGAGACATTCTGTATTCATGCTGTTGACGCGCCGCCTTTATGTTCTGTGACCAAGGTCAGCGGTTGAAAATATCTGATTAAATCCCTCTGGTTGATTTGCGATTCTGAATTTATGAGGACAAGCGTGCCGGGTCAAAATTCCCGACTTACAACAGGCACAACAAAGACGATGTGATGTTTCATGTCTGCTGGTGGGGAGATCTCTGTGTGTGTGTGTGTGTGTGTCAGGCCTGCAGCTGAAGCAGCAGAGCAGGCTGATGAGTCACACTCTCATTTCATCAATAGCATTCTCATATTGACTATATTCTTATTTCATTTAAATACAAATGTGCTGTTTTTCTAATTACAGTGTTATCCACATCTGGGAAACTATAAAAGCTAATAGCAAACTAACCAATTAAAAGTTGAGATACAAAGTGATTAGATTAGATTTTTATTTGTCATTGCACAGAAATACAACGGAATTCAATGCACTCAGGTACTGGACTCATAAAAAAAGCATAATAAATAGTAAATAACAAGATACATTCTTATCATCTCATCTCAATAAATAGTAAATAGAAAAGATACATTCTCATTCTCTCAGCACTTAGTACATTCATGTCATTCATTCACTGTAACATCAATTTAGTGCCATTGTATGCATTAAAACAATACTGTAATTATATAAATATATAAAGTGCAGAGCATTGTGTTAGGTGTGGATGTCCTTGATTAGTGGTGTGTTTTCTTATGATATCAGGTGTAGTTAGTCAAGGATTGGTGTTGTAATACAGTACTGAAACCAAAAAAAAAACTATAATGTGAGATTTTATTATATCACCTACTGCTGTGTGAGCAAAGGTGTGAAAAGGGAGAAACAGAGGTGTAAGATATAAGACACACTATATCTGATCTGAGCCATAATGTATTTATAATGTTGACCTTTCTTTGCAGTTTAATAATCACTACATTTAATATTGTTTTATCTTGTTTGCATGCTAATATTTGCAGGTATTTGGTCGTAATCCAGTAGAGCTGCATGTTAAAATAGTGACTTCAGCTGATCACCAAACTGATAATATATCATAATATCTCATGGTGGAGTCAGTGGATCAACAGAATCATTGGATTCATCTTCTGGGTTGTAGAGATATTACAGTCTGGACCAAAGTCACTTTGTTAGTTTAACTAAAAAAGCTTTTCCAGAAGATTTGTCTGTTAAAAAACAAGCTTCAGACTTTGAATGTTGCCTTGAATATTTAATCCAGCCTGAATGAAACGGAAGAGCTCAAGTGTAAAAATCTTGTTTCACTTTATAAGAGTATAAAACCAACAAAATGTCAGAAAAACTAAAAAACAGCTCCGTGGAATGAGAGAGGACTTTAAATGTCCACGTTTCAATTAGTGGAGAGATTGCATTATCATTCTGCAGGTGAGAAGCCATATATCAGCCATGCAGGTCATTGGATTCAAGACTGGCGGGTGAAGAGATTTGGTCAATCATGAAACAGCCGATTGATTTTCCTCTCTTTATTTGCAGAACTTGGCACCAGGCAGAAGGAAATCTCCCTCCCTGGGCACGCTGATTGAATGTAATTTTGTCTTTACGCAGCAAGCACACTTACCGCCTGTTTTCTATTTCCTTCTGTTGACATTTGGGAACATGAGATACGTTTGTGAAAAAACAAAGAGTATAGAAAGAGTGAGGTGTGATTCAGCTCCTGTGATGAGTGCTGCTGGCCTGTTATGAGCAGATTATATGGAGGAATAACTGGAGTGTACTGAATGTCAAATCAAATCAGGCATTATCTGTAAATCAACTTTTATTTGATGCATTCAACTGTTTCTGTAATCTCCCTCTGAACTTCAGGCTCCACATCCGAGGCCTGGCTGAACTCTTTAGACTAGAAAGGAACATTTGGAAAATGGATTCACACAATAAAAGTCACACTTAAAGTCCCGGCTCGGCAAAAATCACCCGTTTCAAATGGTTTCAGTCCAATAAATGGCTGTTATCAGTTTTTATTGGTGCATGAGATGAATGTCAAAACACAAACATATTTAAATATTACAATATGAAATAATATCAGTAAATAGGTTCTGTTTCTAAAAATAATCTGTTACTTCAATGAGCCTCAACAGTTATAAAACTGACATGGACATGTGAAAGCCCTCTGCTTTGTGCTCGTTTTTATTTTCTTTATTATCTTTTTCTGTATTTATTATGGTTGTTTTGTGTCTTTTTTTCCTTCTGGTTAGTTTTGGGTGTCTGTAGTCATTTTTCTCTCTGTGTCAGTTTCTGGTCGTTATGTGTATCTTTGGTTGTTTTTTGCCATTTCATGATTGTTTGTGTCTTGTGGTTACTTTGTTGCTGTTCACTTTTGCTCCTATTGTGTTCGTTTTGTGTATTTTTGTTTCTTTGAAGCCTTTTTGTGTCATATTGTGGTTGTTTTGTGTCTCTTTGAGGTTGTTGTGTGACTAGTTTGTCGTTTTGCTTCATTTTTTAGTTGTTTTGTGTCATTATGTGCTTGATTTTCGTCTTTAGTCTGTGTTCGTTTGACTTTCTAACAAGAAATGTTAACAGCCTTACATGGAGGCTCTAACATGCCAACTGTCTAGTATTATCTCTATCTAGTATTATGTCTGACCCTGTTAAGGGGACCTGGGGGGACCTGGACCACCTCTCTGGTCCCTTCTCTGTCAACAACCCTTAGAAAGAAGCCACAGTTTGATTAGAATATCATTAGTACGTGTTTTGTTCCTGTTGACCTGGAGCAGGACACCAGTACCAGGGGACGAGCCAACACATGGTTTCAATAAGCAGCAGCTCTACTCCTTTAATCAACAGAAACCACACATACACACAAAAACTCCGTTATGTTGTAACGTGATACTCCAGTGATCTAGCTTGACGTTGAGCTTTGATTTGAACCATATGAAGAATGTACACAGAGAACCAACCAGTGTTACTACGTGTTTTGGGCGAGAGGGAGAATATTTTCCTACCAGCAGAGTAACAGTTCAATATAAATATAATAAAATGTGTCCAAATGAGCCGAGTGGGTGACGTCCAACAGGACCGTAGTAACAACACATTTAGAGCTTTTCTCTGTTTTTCTCTCTTTAGGGACTTCCTGCAGCCTGATGTTTTGAAATCCTGCTTTCTATGAAAATCCATATGGTTTACTGCTGCCTGTGCTTGCATGGTGAAGTTGTATATGGCCGCGTTCAGACTGCAGCCAAAACCAGATTTTTATCCCATGATCCAGATTGGAACTGGATGGCTCTTTGAAGTCTGAACAGTCACAAATCACATCTAATCAGATTTTTGCGAACCGGATCGTAGCTTCAGCTTTAGTCTTTAGAAACATGTTTGTAGCTAATAACTTGAGTTTCACAACCTCTTTTTGAAGATTCTTGAAACTGTCAGCTGTTAACATTAAAATGTCAGCGTGAGATTACATTGTTTAAACAACTCATGGAGCTAGCAGTTAGCTAGCAAGTTAACATTTCAGCTTCATAATCAATGGTCTAGAAGTAAAAAGGCTGCCATGTCTGCGTCTGACATCATAGAGCTACTTGATCAACATTTCTTAGAATTTTAGGTGTAATTCTGAAATTGAAAAGTTACAGCTACAGAATATTTTCTTACCAGCAGAGTAACAGTTCAATATAACTATAATAAAATGTGTCCAAATGAGCCGAGTGGGTGACGTCCAACAGGACCGTAGTAACAACACATTTAGAGCTTTTCTCTGTTTTTCTCTCTTTAGGGAGTTCCTGCAGCCTGATGGTTTGAAATCCTGCTTTCTATGAAAATCCATAAGGTTTACTGCTGCCTGTGCTTGCATGGACATTGTGTATTTTTGTGGTTGTTTTAATTCCTTTTTGTTTCTTTGAAGCCTTTTGTGTCTCTTTCCGGTTGTTGTGTGACCAGTTTGTCGTTTTGCTTCATTTTTTAGTTGTTTTGTGTCATCATGTGCTTGACTTTGAAGATTTCCACGTGTATTGAGAAGCACATGAGCGCAGAAAAACATAAAGCCAGTCATGAAGCCAGCATGCTGTCAAACACACACAGTCACAGAGGGAGCGAGGCTATCTGTGGGCCCAGTCATGCTTCACCCATGCAGAGGTGTCTCTTAGCAGTGGGAGTTATCATTGGCCATGGAGGCTTATTCCTCTGCCAGGGGAGACCATGCCAGGAAATGAGTGATAACAGAGCAGAGCTATGACTGGCTGGCCCAGTGGCAGCACATGTAACCTGGGCCGAGATGAAGGAATGATGAGAATAAGACCCATACATCACAAGGCTCTCCTCCTTTAGCCTTCTACTAATGACATGTGTTTACGTCCCATTAGCTCTGAAAGGGGAACCAGGATCGAGGATGCGGCTCACTCTGAGGTAGAACCATATTTTTTTTAATCTAATATCTTAAACATTATTTGTAGCGATGTCGAGCAGCTAAATGAAAAGGCTCATAGATATCATGAGCAGGGAGGGAAATTGATGATTTTTGTGATCGCCCCGGAGAGAATCATAACTTTGAGTCATAAGCTGTGGTATTTCATTTATGTGATTCAATTTATTCACTGAAACATCATCATCTGCTGCCAGACTCACTTTGTGTTTTTATGCTGAGGGGAAATGGGAAGGGTCCCAAAATCCTTCACATTTTTTGACAGCTGAAGGACTCGGATCACAAGGTTATCTCAACAAATTATACTCCAGAATCTCTGAAGAGCAACTGGATGAAAAAAAGACTTTGGATATATCCAGTAAATGGTTTAAAAGCTTTATCAACAATAAGCCTCATTGATCATGATGCAGTTTGTGAAAAGCTTTGAGGAGAAGGTGAAGGTGGTGTATATGGCTGTTATATATATATATATATACATATATAGTTCAGATTGCAGCCAAAATCAGATTTTTATCCCATGATCCAGATTGGAACTGGAGGCTCTTTGAAGTCTGAACAGTCACAAATCACATCTAATCAGATTTTTGCGAACCGGATCGTAGCTCCAGCTTTAGTCTTTAGAAACATGTTTGTAGCTAATAACTTGAGTTTCACAACCTCTTTTTGAAGATTCTTGAAACTGTCAGCTGTTAACATTAAAATGTCAGCGTGAGATTTCATTGTTTAAACAACTCATGGAGCTAGCAGTTAGCTAGCAAGTTAAAATTTCTTAGAATTTTAGGTGTAATTCTGAAATGAAAGGTTACAGCTACAAGAGGCATAGCAACAGTTATAGAGGCAGGGCTTTGAAAACTGTCATTTGTCTTCATAACAGTCCACCACAGTTTTCTTCCACAACCCTTTAAGACAATAAAATAATCTTTCCTTATCTTGTGTTTTTCAACTTTGCCTCATGATTCTTTGTTTTCTTTCCAAGTCAAAGATAAGATACCAGAGGGTCAATTCAGGCCTGTTGAAGCAGCACGAAGACACAAATGAGATACACAGAGTAATACATAAATCAAATAAAATGGTATTTACAATTAGCATTTTTTTACAGGAGTAAAAAAGAAAAGAAAAAAAGAACTACACAAGAGCAATGCAAGACAATGTTCCAGTGACTTGGTGTGGTCAGTCAGCCAGTCAAGTGTCTCGGCCAGAAAAGTTGTGTGATATTTCAGTAAAATCATATCAGGATAGTGTTGTATGAGTATTTTGGATGGCTGATATCTTGGCCATGTCGAGATTTCACTCCCAGTGGGTTAAATAAAGGCAGAATGAACAAAAAAAAGATAAGTAAGACAGTAGCATAATACAAGAAATTCTCATGATAAAACAAGTCAGCTTGAGACAGTTTGAGACAAGTCAGGAAGAGTTTTCAACCAACCAGCCAACCAATGCTACGTTAGCTTAATTAGCTAAGTCCAGCTCAGATGCTGGTTCAGCCATAAACATCCAGCTAGAAATAAGAACCTCAGTCTGTCGTCAAAGATCCATTAATTCAATCAAATATAACAAGTTCAAGTGCAACACTTGACAGCCGTTCCGTCTCTAAAGCTCAACATTCAGCTGGTTCACAGCTCCATGAACCAAGAACGAACACAAACACTATGGAAGTCTATTTGTTCTGTTGAATGTTGAGATAAAGGTGCGATCTACCTTTCAGAATAAGTTTATCCCACAGTAAATGGTATGGTTCCTTCCTGTATGACTCCTTTATTCCAGTTTGTATTTAAATGGTAATGAATGGACACCTTTCATTACCTTCCATTCATTAACAGACACACCTTTAATCTGAGGAGTCAAAAGGCTTTTAGATGTTTTTATGAATATACCTCTTAATGGTAAAAAGCAGACAGGACCAAAGCTGCTTGCAACAAGGTCATTTTGCCTTTTAACGTTGAATTAAATGGACGGAAACCGCTCGATTAAATGATGGATTATTCGATTCACTTTTGTCTGGTTTAGTCAAAGGTGCTCGTCAAGGTTACAGATAAGATGAACCGGTTTCTCAGAATCTTTACCTGGTTCGTCCTTGTTTAAAAGGTTACCTGCTTCATAAAGAAGCTTTATTTGGGTTGGAGCTCATGTCAACATGGACAAGAGCTTCCTGCAAATGCAATAAAATGCTGTCAACTATTCTTTTCATTGTTTTGTTATTTAGAGCTGTGACAAGGTTTAGGACACAAATCAGACAATCAGACAGCTCATCAATCAGCTCAAGATTTTAATTATTCTGTTTTGGTGGAATATTCGGAAAAAATACCGAACAGTCAATCAGTAAAATGTAAGATGGTGAATCACATGATGCATATATCATAGACACAGTGGTGGAAAAAAAGTATTCAGATCCTTTACTGAAGTAAAAGTACTAATGAGACACTGTGAAATCACTCCACTACAAGTAAAAGTACCAGCATCATAAATATACTTATAAGTATCAAAAGTAAAAGTACTCTTTATGCAGAACGGCCTTACTCAGATTGTTATATATATATTCTATACATATTATTGGCATATTTTTTGATGCATTTATGTAATCAGTATTTAACTTTAACGGTTTTGTGGTTTCATTGATATTGATATTGATTGATAATATGCGTACTCATTTTGTATTGATCACATGTTGTTTATGTTAAATCTTGACTTGAAAAGTAACTAAAGCTGGAAACTAAATGTAGTAAATGAGTGTAAAGTACAGTATTTGTCTCTGAAAGTAGAAGCATAAAGTTTCATAAAATGCAAAGTTTTAGCATTATTTCCTCAAAATTCTACTGAAGTACATAACTTGAGTAAATGTACTTAGATATAATATATATATATAATAGATATAATCCTCCACTGCAAAGACACAACTTACACACGTTTCTTATGTATTCTCTTATATATGTAAAGGTACAGATCAGAAGCCTATTGAATACTAAAAAACAAAAAGCATATGCAGATTTAAAAGTCACATCCACATCAAGAAAATGTCAATGAATGTATCAAACACAGCTAATGACTATATAATATAATATATAATATGCAACACAACTTCAACGTCCTTCAGTCCTCAGAGCGACGAGCAGACCAGAACATGCAGAGATCAGCTGTCTGCTGAGTCAACATCAACTAAAAACAACTGATGCACAATTTGAATTTGATGCTGTTTAATACTAATAAAATAAAAATAAGATGAAAATCAGTCACACGTATGAAACTCACCATCTAAACATCACATGATGACCTTTCACCTGCCCAGGTCATTTTATTCATGAATAATTTATTAGTATTTGTTCAATGTTATTTTTGATAAGTAATAAATAAATAAAAATTGCCTTGTCACCCGCTGTGATGTAATCACCAAAGATGATTCCCATTCTCATCCTTTTCTGCACATTAAAAGTATTTGTTCTCTCCTGATTGAACTAACCATCTGGATATAAAATGTCTCAGTTTGCTGCATGATAAAACAGACGGTATTTCTTAATCCGCATAGCTGTGAATGACATATATCCTTGCTGCTTCTGTTTAACTCTTACAAAACATTAAGAATTGCTAAATACAGGAAAAAAACTTAATATATACAAATATTACTGACATGACCATCATTTCCAGCTGGGTTTGTTTGGAATTAAAGATACAACTTGAGAAACAAGTTAACAAATCATCTTTATCCTGCAGTGGACAGATTGTTTTTCTCTTCAGATGGTTAGAAGAGTTGTTGAGGATTTTGGAAACAGAACAGCAGGAACTTATTAAAATATCACCGGGTAAATATTGCAGAAGGAAATTGTTATACTTAGCTCTGTAGCTGGTGTGCATGCAATCCTATTTCTGTGTTTATATGCAAAAGAAGGAGACATGCACAGAGTGGGTGCATGTGTTATTTCTGCCGGGCTTCACACATTGAGTGGACCAACAATCTATTCCAATTAAAGCAGCTGCAGCCTGGTGACTGCTCCATCGGATCACATCAGCCTTTGAAAAACCCAGATTGGCTGATTGTGGTTTGAAGGGAAACAGCTTCAAGAACAACCAGTGTGGGCTGGCAGAGAGGTGGGGGGGCAAGCCGACACCAAGTCAGTCCACAAAGTTCCTCACCACGTCGTGTTCCAGCTGAAGGAGAAGGAGGAGGAGGGGGGGGGGGGGGGGGGCGACGCCATTAATCCTGGCTGTAGCCGGTTTACCGCTCTTACTGCATGTGGGGCGAGGAGGCAAATTAATTATGTGGCTGAGATTAATTAGGTGATGTTAAGGGAAATCTGTGAGTGTAAAACTTTCGAGGGCTGCACAGCTGACTAGACTAATGGGGCGTTCATGAACTCTTAATAGATGCTACTGTGATGTGGAGTAGTGTGGAAGTAGAGCAGAGAGAGACAGACAGAGAGACAGAAACAGAAACAGAGAGCAGAGATGGTGTGTCCTTGCAGAAAGGAAGAGCAGCAGAAAGGATCCGGAAAGCTTCATTTACAAGCAGCTGCAGCAACAACAGCTGAAGGTTTATAGTAGCTGAAGAACGTCTTTATCCTCCATCTTCTAAAAGCTACTGTAATCAATATTTTTATATCAACAATGGCTCAAATGACCATGAAGAAGTGAAGGAGGTTGAGAGAATTACTGCCCCACTCTACAGTTCTACACTTCCTCTCAGGGCTTTTTTTAGCATCATCAGTTTTCAGTTTGGTTTTATGTCCCGCAACTTTTCTGTTTTATTCATTTTTACCAGTGTTCTTTCCAGCCACTGCAGGTTTCTGCATCTTTTAAACAAACAAAAAAGCTTGAAAACAAACTGTACACGACCTGTCAAGCACCAAACTGGACACAGACAAAGTCTGTCAGAGGATCAACCTGCAGCGCTGGAAGAACTATTCATGTTCTTTATAGAAGTCTGAGTCAGATTTATTATGTACAGGACATATAGATGATCCAAATGACATTCCTCACAGACCGCAGTGTTGAAATATAAAATATTAAAACAACAAGGGATTATAAATACTTGAATGGAAACAAAATATTAAAAAATTGAAACATTTACAAGTTAACCTGGGGGTTGGGGGAGACAGTAACAAGGAATAAATCAAGATAAATAACAACAAAAATTTTTAAAAAATAGGCCAACAATCATTAACATCAGTATAAGTGTATGCTATATTTAGAATATACACCTCTTTACCTTCACTACACTGTTTGTTTCATTTTCTTTGGTGATTTAAACAGTTAGTTCTGGTTCTAACCATCCAGATGTTCTGGAAGGTAAATTACTGTTTTTGTCTCTGGAGTCTGGAGGATCTGAAGTGCAAAGATAAAGTTGTTAGTTCACCATGTGAAAGGCTGTCTGACAGCAAGGTAAAGTGGTGAAAATATTTAAAATATAGCGTACACTTCAACTGATGGGGCGGCTAAAATATATCCACAGCAGCACTTTGCTGAGCTTCAGCAGTGGTTCTCCTGCCTGTTTCTCCAGACTGGAGGCATCTACTATAGATAACACTCTGACTATGAATAAGTGCCTCATACAACTTCACTTCAAAAAATAAATACACTTTATTACAAGTAGAAATTCAATATTATCTCATGAGTAGAAGTAAAGAACTATTATCAACCAAATGTAAAATAAAAACAGCCCCTGTGAGTCACAGGGGCTGTTTTTATTTGATTTTACATTTTACATTTACATAGGACTTTATTCAAATGTCACAGGCTGTGACATTTGAATAAAGTCCGTCAGCTCAGTGGTCGTGAGTGTTTTTCTGCTGCTAACCTTGCAATTGATGTGACAAAAGACAAAACAGGTGCTGACCTGAGGAGTCTGCTACTCAAGCTGCACTTTTCCAGGGAAATATTGGACGATTTGGGACCTGAAACATCAAATGAAACGACGTGAGAAGATAAAAGGAGAGTTGTCTCTTTGGTGCATCTGCTAACAACTTATAGACAACAGAGTTATGACCCCTACAGTCCTGTGTAGAAAGCTGCAGAGAATGTAGAAATACCTCAGAAATATACTGTTGGAAATGCACATCCCAGCACTCGTGCTAAAGGATTTACAACATGTTTTCACCTTCTTGTTTGTAAGTAAGTGAGTTTGCGGTCTGAGGTGCTGAGGTGAAAACAGGTTTATCTGGAAATTGCATCAGCCCTCGCTCCGTACCAGCAACACGACATCTACTCTACCTGCTCTACTCCTGATTTGAAGTAAAGAAAAACTGCATTCCTGCAAACTCCTCCAGATGTGTCTGCTCTAAAGGACCATCTGGAGACCTGACGCCTTCAAAGAGCCACAAGAAGCAGAACATGCCATCGTGTGTTATCGCTGCACATGATGCAAACAGCTGTCTGATAATACACACACACACACCCTCACTTTCTGTTTACTGTGTCTCCGCCTGCAGTCAAACCTGCTGATAGTGGTTGACAGTGTTACTCAACACTATCACTATAATAAACACATGTTAAATGCAGACTGGTGTTCCTGCTCTCTGAGGGCAAAAAGAAATAAGAGCGACACAAAGAGAGAAATATTGCTTTGGTGTGCATTTAAGGGGCAATGAGGTTAACATCCTGTCTGCAGATTCCCAGTAAGCCCCTGAGTAAATCTAGGCCACATTCAAATATGAAACAGCTACTGTAGGTTTTTTGGAGCTTAATGTCTTTGAGACGGGGCTGCTGATGTTTTCAAAGTAGCAATAAGATTTGAATAAATAATCCCTCTCTTGCCTCTCTCAAAAAAAGAGTAAGAAGATCGCACCCTTGGGCATAAACAACTTCATCTTTTGATTTCTCATGCTTCGGATTGTGCTCGAATCGGAGTTTACCTATGTGCCCACTCTCACTTCCCTTATCCTCATTTATCATACTGAAAGTTACTCTGAATATGTGCAAAAAACCCCTGATAAATAAAACAAGCATGAATAGTTGGAGGATAAAAAATAAACTGCTTCTCAGCAACATAACTCTTCATTTCATTTGTACCACAACATGATGGTGTACTCATCCGACAGTGTGACCAAACAGGAAGTTGCAGAAAGGTGCGCTGTTGATTTATGTAGCGACAGATTGCACGTAATTCTTCAGAACATCACGTTCATAAATGCAAATGCATTCATTGTGAGAGATGGGTGCAGCCTAAACACACACACACACACACACACACACACACACACACACACACACACACACACACACACACGGCTGTAAACGAAGTGAAATCAGGACTTGAGTCATCGTCTTCGCTTGTTAAGATCTGAAGACACTCTGCAACAGCAGACGGATACATAATGGATGAATAAAAATAGAAGAAGAAAGGGGAGAAAAACAAAACATCAGACATGCTAAAAATAAAATACATCTTTATTATGGTATTAATTCTTCACCTTTTGAAAAAAAACTATTTACAGTTACACCGCAATGATCGGCAAATATATGATGTTCGCAGAGCATTTATATATCCGACTCTCACATTAAGGAACATCAGAGGAACAAAAAGAAGAAAAAAAAAACGGCTTGTGCCTGAAAGTGACTGAGGAAATCATAGCAGCAGGTAAAGGTCCTTCAGAGCTCTAAATGCAGTTAATAATGTCATTTTATATGAAGCGAAACATGAAGGAATGGCAACATTGATCTGCCTGGTGAGTATCTTGATGTAACACATTAACTGGCACAGTCTAAAGTCTGGATGTCGTTATCAACGTCATTATCAATGATCAGACGAGCTGAACAGTAGTTTCTAACAGTACACAGAGACGTAAAATGTTTGTTTGACAGCAAAAAGAAATAAGACATGCACCAACAGAGCATGTCATGAACTGCAGTCTGCCCTGATATTTGGCTCCATCACATTCCCATAACAAATGTACTGGTACAAAAATAGATTTAGTTTCATTTTACATTAGCTTCATCTACATAGTTAGTGAGAAACCCAAGATTATCTCCAAGCAACTCTCCGTTCACTTCCAGTTGAATGTTCGGCCCACCAGCTCAAAGAACTTCTTGTTGGGTTCGTGAAAGAACTGGTAGAGTTTCTGCAGGATGGCGGGCGCCACGTGAGGGTGAGCGCGGCCCTTTGAGTCGTGTAAACAGCGCTCTCGCCCGTGGTCCCTCAAACAGTAGAATCCTTTCGTTTTATTGAAGTAAAAATTGGAAGAGTTTATCTGGGGCTCCAGCTTCAAGAACTTTTCCACCTTTTTCATCTCGGGGAACGGGTCCCTGATCAGCTCGTCCCCGTCCACCAGGTGGACGCTCTCCAGGGGGAAGTACTGCAGCCAGTTCTGCATGTGGACGTGGTACAGGCTGCGGCTGATGGCCTTGTATCCCAGGTTGATCTCGCCGTCCTTCACCAGGATGGACTCGATGGGCTGGTAGCGCTTGTGGTTCTGGAGGCGCTTGTAGAAGACCTGCGTGTAGTCCGACAGGACCCGCTCCGTGGGGTCTCTGAGGATCAGCAGCAGCTTGATGTCAGGGTTCATGTGGTGGACCCGTTTGGGGACTTTACTGGAGGTGAAGTAGGCCGGCGTCTTCTCCACCGTCAGCTGGTCTGGGGAGGCGTAGGGCATCTGGCTCAGGTACCACGGCACGCCTTTCTGGAAGTGACTCTCCCAGTCGAAGAAGTGCACCTCGTTCTGAGCCGCCGCCACGGCGCGGTGCAGGCTGAGCATCTCGATCAGCGCCCGCGTCCCCCCCTTCCTCACGCCGATTATTATAATCTGAGGAAGCTGCTGGAAGGTCCCGTTGGGGTGGTTGGCGGTCCCGTTGTCAGCGGGCGGCGAGGTGGGAGGCTGAGGCCCCTCGTGGGCCACGGGCCGGCAGGGGAGGGGGGGGGATTGCACTGCAAAGAGCAGCAGCCCGAAGAGCACGGCCCCCATGAGGGAGGTCCTGACCCTGGAGGATTTCAGCCTGGCGGAAGCACCAAAACTGTATCCAACATTGAAAGAGCAGCTGCCTGAGCACAATGTTCCAATTGAAAAGACCAAAAAACAACAACTGCCTTCTCTTCTTCGCCAGCAGGAACTGCAAGGGAAGAAAACAGCTGCAATTAGAAAAAGATACCTGGGGAACATCTGGCACAGACACACAACACCTCTGGAAAATACCTGCAGTCACCACAGACACACAGCTTTATGACTCCAGGGCTGAACAATTTATGAGATAATTAATGACGATTGAAGTGATTAAACTTTAAACTCCACCCTGTCATTCCTGTAAGTCAAGAAACCATAAATAATGTTTTAACAAGGAAAAATGAGTTATTGGTGCAGTATTGCTCCTTATTTCACATCCTCTGTGTCTTTAATTGACCTGTAACACAACATATTCAATGCATTTGTGGCATAAAAACACATATTACCTTGGAAAAAATGTGTATTTTGTTTTAAGTACAACGTTTATAAAATAAAATGTGTTTTATGGTTTGCATCTCTGCAACTGCTGCTCTCTAATGTACAGACAAAAAAAATAAAATATGCGATGTAATACTGTAAACATTTACTCCAATAAATACACGCTGAAGCCTTATCGAAGCTCGGAGATATTTACAGAGGCAGGTGTGGAAATTAAAAAGCGAAGAGAGATTTAAACTAGAGACTGAATATATGCACACATGAGAAAGGCATGTTTATGCCTGCTTCATGTTTTAGTGGAGTATTTTTATTAAGACTCTATGATTTATCTGAGTCTACTCCGCTGCCTCGCGCGCATTATTAACCAAAAAGAGCCCATGAAGTCCCGCGGATCTCTTACCTTTTTAACTATAATCCTACAGGCTCGACACAGATTTCATGTCGTGCAGCTCTGAGCTCCAGCAGCGATACTTCCACAGCAGCAGCGGGGAAAGGTCCAGCTCCGAGCCGTCTCTCGGTCTCCTCCGGCGGACAGAAACTCGCTCTGACGCGGAGCCACAACTTCACCGGATCGCTCCTCTGTTCTGTTTCCAGAGCCAGACCCGGTCTAGAGTGTCAGCTGTTGAAGCCTCCGCCTACATCACGCCTCCAGGACCACTCCCCCCCCCCCCCCCCCCGTGACTCACGGTGTTGTCATGAATGTTGTGGTATCTGACAGAGATAATGCTGCAGGTATGAAAGGAGGAAGTAAATCAGGTGATCAAGGTGTGACACTCCATGGATGAATGTGTATAAAATGGGTCAAAGACAGAGAGAAAGGTGAGAATAAAACCTGACTGTGACATCATTAGTCATAGTTATAGTGTAGTTCACATGCAGATCCAATCTTGCAGAGTTCTTTTGGCAACTGCTCAGATTACTGAGTATTGACCAAGAAGCCCAAAAATATTCAAATGAAGCAGTCTGACTCGCTCTATAGAGAAATTTGTAGCCCATAGAGAGCTGCGCCTTCTCAGGATCTGGAGTGAAAAAGGCTTTTCAGTGGAGCCTCCAGGAGTCCTCCCTTCACACTTTGCTTTCAGGGGAAATCAATGAAAGAGACAGACGAGTTATTCATCCCTGGCATTCTTCTCCGCCTTTGTCCACAGTGCAAGTGCATCTGTGGGTAGTCACACAGTCCAAGTTGCACAATCTCACCACCTGTTGAGCTGCATTTCTAACATTTCTTATGATTGGAGATATTCAGATTCCTTCCAGTGACCGTCCAGCAACAGAGGGTCCAAAATATTGCTCCAATCCAAACTACAGATTTTCTGATGGTAAATACAGAGCAGCGTTCCGCAATTTCCTCTGAGTCACATTCTGAAGGTACAGTCAGTGTGTGAGAAAGTTCAGTGACTTCACAGAGTCCATGAGTAAAAGGTGCATCATTGATGTGAAATATCAGTTTGTGTCTCACAACAGGAAGACATACTGTAGGTCCACTCTCATGCTGTAACACAGCACCAACCTTCAGGCTGGAACATGAAGGGAAATAACTGCAGTTCCTCAAACGGCCACTTGAGGCTGGCTCCAAAAGAGAGCCAGTCTCCAAAGACCCCCATGTTTAAATGCTCAACGTTACAGTAGAAACGTGTGAACATGTTTACAGTCTTGTACAAAAACAGTTTGGGCCTCTAAAGATATAGCAGATATATAACAGATATAAAAAAAATCTTTCCTTCCACATGCCATCACACTGTACAATAACAAATAATAGTCTGGTTCATTACATACTGTCTATGCACTTTATGTGTTCTTTATGCACACTGTTCATTGCACCTTATTTGTTTCATAGCACCAACATTTTTATACTGTATATTCATATTTATTCTGCACTGGAATTATTCTCCTTCTTTAGACACTTTATATTTAGGTGTATTTTTATTGTATTTTTATATTTTATTGCTTGAAGTATGCCTAGGTTGTTCTTTTTATTTTATTGTGTTGTCATTGTCTCTGTGTGTAATGCTGCTGCTACACTGTAATTTCCCAGCTTGGGATAAATAAAGTCTGTCTATCTATCTATCTATCTATCTATCTATCTATCTATCTATCATCTATCTATCATCTATCTATCTATCTATCTATCTATCTATATATCTATCTAACTATCTATCTATCTATCTATCTATCTATCTATCTATCTATCTATCTATCTATCTATCTATCTATCTATATATATCTATCTAACTATCTATCTATCTATCTATCTATCTATCTATCTATCATCTATCTATCATCTATCTATCTATCTATCTATATCTATCTATCTATCTATCATATATCTATCTATCTATCTATCATCTATCTATCTATCTATCTATCTATCTATCTATCTATCTATCATCTATCTATCTATCTATCTATCTATCTATCTATCTATCTATCTATCTATCATCTATCTATCTATCTATCTATCTATCTATCTATCATCTATCTATCTATCTATCTATCTATCTATCTATCTATCTATCTATCTATCTAAAGCCAATTGATTACAACTGTACGTGGGGTGAATTTTGATATAAGGCATTGTTTTTATTTATATTAAGGCTTAAAGTTATGCATAATTAAGAGCGCAGTTGATTTGAGTGACGGACAGGTGATGTCACAGGTGATGTCACTGCTCTCAGCTCACTAACGCTCCACCGTTCTGCCCGTTTTTGACTTAGCTGGACGTTAGGTTGAGTCAGGCAATGCTAAGATGTTGTTGGCCACAGCTGCAAATACAAAACTTAATTTATGCTCTTAAGAAGCAGAAGTAATGTTTCTGCAAACCAGCTATATATAACACCTATATAGATCTCTTCCGCTGACACAGCAATGTGATGTTAACACCCATGTAGATCATCAACTCAACTCAACTCAACTTTATTTGTAAAGCACTTTAAAACAACCACAGCCGCAACAAAGTGCTGTACATAAACAAACAGAACAAGAGACAATAACATAAATAAAACAGGAAATAAACACTAAAATAAATAGATTCGTTGCTTTTTAAAAGACAATTTAAAAAACAATAAATAAAAGCAAACCATAAAACACTAAAAACAAGAGCAGAGTCTCATGCGTGGTTCAAATCAAATGATCAAAACACTGGCGGGTAAGGTTTGTGGTCAGGTTAGAACCAAAAAAATGTTTTCTTATTTTAAACGGTTGAGTTTTAGCTCTAGGCCAAACAGACAGACACATTTTCAGAAACTAAAAGATGTCACCTTTTAAATGAATGATGTGTGCATTTGGCCTTACAGTTATGATCTTTGGCTAGCCCATCCTGGGAAAGAGGTTTTAAAAGATGATGAAGCAGTGGTCGTTATGTCACAATGAGAACAGGTCGCAGCGCTTCAGAAACATGCTCATTCCACATAATTGCGGTAAAAATAAATGTTGAGACTTAAAGTATCAGTGGTTTGCAGAAACAAACGTATATTACCAACATTAATTGTTGAGACTGGACCTTTAGAAACCTCCATGGCTGGCTGGATCTCTTTACCTAACCTCACCAAGTCTTTAAAACAGCAATCATCATTTGTTAGCAATGTGTCACATGTAGCAGCTTGTTTAACTTCTTAAAAAACACTAGCCATGGGTAAGGTTTGTGGTCAGGTTAGAACCAAAAAAAATGTTTTGTTATTTTAAACGGATGTGGGTTAGGTTGAGTTTAGCTCTCGGCCAAACAGACACATTTTCAGAAACTAAAAGATGTCACCTTTTAAATGAATGATGTGTGCATTTGGCCTTCCAGTTATCATCTTTGGCTAGCCCATCCTGGGAAAGAGGTTTTAACAGATGATACATGCTCATTCCACATATTTGTGGTAAAAAAACATGTTGAGACTTAAAGGAGTTAGCAGAAACGTAAATTGCCAACATTAATTGCTGAGACTGGACCTTTAGAAACCTGTGTGTGACATCACAGATACATCTGTGGGTGTGCCAAACTTAACATCATATGTTCAACTGAATACTATTTAAATTGTAAATTTTTGCAAGCTGTAATTGCGTGTAAAGTATATTCCCATGCTGCTATTAAGCCTAAAGCATGGAAGGCTTAAGGGCTTTGCAATTGAATATGGATGGATCTGATTTTACTCATGTTTGCCTAAATGTTCTGCTGCATGGGTCATTTCAGTGAAGGACATTAAAGCAGCGCTCTACGTGAACAAGCAGGAGGTCAACTCCACTTCCTATCACATCGTTTCCTTTAGAGAGAAAGCAGACACATGTGATTTATTTATTTATTCACGGCACAAACTATAAATGCTGATACGGCCCAGAGTTCCCCCTCACATTGATTTTTAGATGCAGTTTAGTAATCCTCACATTCTGCCCTCGTGTCTCCTGGAGAAATGTGAATTCAGCGGCCCGGCTGGTATACAATATAACCCCGCTTTGAGGATCATCAGAGGCGTCTGACCACATTAACATGACAATAGAACATATTCACAGAGCATAAATACCCTGAGCGCCACCTCAGCGACTTCCCTCAGCCCTCAGCTCTAAACAGGATGAAATAACAACAAGAAGTCCCTGTGCTCTAACGGGCTCACAGCCACTGCATGTTTCATCTTTAAAGTCCTAAAAAACTCCTTCATATTAAATACTTTCAAGACAAATTAAGCGTTTCACCCAAACAAGTGGCTTTCCCGTCTGATGTAAGGCAGATGGATCTTGCAGTGTTGCTACATGATCAGCATGCTAGAAAAACATTTTTCTTTAGCGCTGGTGCCAACTGCGTACGGCATTAAAAAACAGGTTTTATCTGGCTCTGGCAGACTTAACAGATTCCAAACGGGCACACAGATTGTTATGGGTAAATAAATGATATGCCTGCTCTGTGTGTGCCACGACTCTGATAGCAATCTGTCTTGTGAAAAACTGTACCAGAAAACAAAAGGATTTGGTGTGTTTTACCTAATCAGATGTTTAATGCTACTATATTTTGCAGAACAGCTGTTTATCTCTTATTTATGACTCACTTTCTCCAATTAAAACAGAACTGTGGTCAAATTTAAGTTACATTTATCGCTGTCTAACACATCGTTACACAGAAACACACAGAGGACTTTGTGCATCAAATATTTCTATTTAGTAAAGTATCTGTGATTAGAGCTCTGACAGTCCTGCAGGCTCTGGAGCTGCTGTAACATTAGGCTGTTTTTCCGCCTCTTATTACTGTTTTCTGTCTATTTTCTTATTATTAGTTTTTCCATAAATGGGCAGCTACACCCTCAGGCTAAAAATGGTAATGCTGTTTGGCTTTTATTCTCCAAATTAATATTCTTGAGTCGGAAATTTCTTGTAATGCTCATTTGGTTATTATTTATTTTATTCATGAAGTCAAAATATATTCACAGCTTCTTTGTCATTCTAAACACCTGAGGAACAACAAGCGTTGTTTCTCCACTCACTGCTTTAGTATTTTCTTGCCTATTTTTCTAGTTTAATTATAAGTGCTGTGAGTCACTGGCCACCGATTTCACACTGCAGGTAACCAGCTCCTCTATAGCTGTTTAATCTAACACTGCTGCTCAAGTGGCTTCACTATATGGATCATTATTGCAATTATTTATGGTGGTAGCACAAGAAGACAGCAAATAGCGTTAGTAATGAAAATAACACAACATGAAGCTAGCTCAGGTCAAAACAGAGAGAAAACATCTGAACATTGAATGAGTCTCTTTGTTGTGGGAAGATTCTGAAGAAGATTTATTTTACTTGTTTTCAAATGTAACAGAAACAAGCTGAATAGAGAATGTTTTTTTCTTTTACTTTCTTTTTACTGGAAGAGTTGGCAGGTGAAGCGTGTGTTAGTGCCCAGAGGAAACATAGAGGAAGCTGAACACTGGAAACTGTCAGAAGAATTAGTGAAAGAAAACATCAGCAACACTTGAGATCTAATTCCCTTTTCACTGACGGGTTTCTAAAAAGGGAAAGATGAAATCAAGTTTTATATATAGATATTTTTAGTTTGTTTTACATTTTTTTTGTTTAAATGTTTAAATATAACTAATAACTAATTAAATTAAATTTAAAATTTAATAACTAATCCTGAAACATTCACAAAAAACACTAAGTGTTGGCTTAAAGCAAACCAGAGCTGTACCCATTCTTAAAGTCTTATAGTCTAAGTAGTTATTTTGGATTGGGTTGTAATGTTTTTTTATTTATTTACCCTTTGTATTATTATTGTATATATTTCTTTGAGTAGTTACCTTGGATTGGTATGTAAGATGTTTTTTTTTCTTTCTTTTCTCCTTATTGTTGTATAGATTTATGATGCTTTTAAACTCTAAGCTATATTTATACAGGGTTTATTATTTATTTTTTTCTCAGGGTAAATGTATATTGTAATTGTTTGTAATTTTATTCTATTTTGTAGATGGTGTAATTGTATATTGGATTTTTATAGTATTGTGATTTTGTATGTAGTTGTAAAAGCCCAACTAGGGACGGGAGTTGAACATTAGCTGAAGCTATAATTATATCTCTATATGCAGCACATCAGATGCATGTCCTGTATCTATGCTAACTGCATTGTCCCTATCAAATAAAATACATTAAATTAAAATATGAGCCCGTACGTTTTCAGTTGCAGCGCCCTCTAGTGGCTGTAGTAATTATGAGACGCCAAGGGGGAAGTGAAATTACAAATGTAAAAGCAAAGCAGAAAGCAGGGGATAGATAGATAGATAGATAGATAGATAGATAGATAGATAGATAGATAGATAGATAGATAGATAGATAGATAGATAGATAGATAGATAGATAGACAATAAAATACAATAAAACATACAATAAAAATAGAATAAATTGTAATGTAAAAATAAAGTGTCTAAAGAAGGAGTATGTATTAAGGAGTAGAATTCCAGTGCAGAATAAATATGAATATACAGTATAAAAATGTTGGTGCCGTGAAACAATAAGGTGCAATGAACAGTGTGCATAAAGAACACATAAAGTGCATAACGATGGTATGTAATGAACCAGACTATTATTTGTTATTGTACAGTGTGATGGCATGTGGCAGGAAAGAGTTTTTATACCTGCATGAGTCAAACAAACACAGGAGAGCAGAGTTCTGATCCCACGTGAACACGAGAGTCTATGTCACCAACTAAACTAGCTCACCTCCAGTAGTTCTAGTAGCAGCACACCAGACTTCTGCTAGCCCACACAGTTAATTACAGGGCTCTCCAAATGTTTTTGGACCAAATTAATCAAATTCTGACAGTGAAATTAGTCATTTTTTGCTAGAGGTTGACAGAATATTTAGTGTTCAAACTGATAAACTTCTGTTTGTGTGAACTGAATTCTGATGCATTCTGCTGTTACTTACCTTTAACCCAAATCCCAACTTTATTGGAATTGTTGTATTGGAGTGGGCTGTTGTGTAGCAGGAATATAAAAACTTTGAATTAACCTTGCAAAGATGAAGCATATGGAAACCCTCGTATATAAAGATTGTACATTGATTCAGAAAGATGAACACGGCAGCTGTTCTGAACACATTGTGTTTAATTTTATACCAGGAATGTTTAAGAGTTAAACGTTTTTGAAGTCTATAATGAGATTCAATATTTTTAAAAAGCTTGTGATTCCTGTTATCATCAATACATTTGTATCCGAGCAGATTGATGCAACTCTCCAGTGACTCTTCCCAGACTTGAAGCTTGTAACGATAACAGATCTTTGAATAAGTTGTCTGGGTTTCTATGAGCAGTAAACTTTGTTTCTTTGTAGGAAACAACAACGAGGTGACCCTGCAGCTGCTCAGGACTTTGTTTTAACCGTCAAACTCTGCATACGATGAGTTATAAGTTACAACCAAGTGGCAGTAATAAGACAAGTACCATCGCTGTCTGATGATGTTTACAACGTGCAGTGAAAAGTTCAACAGCAACATTTTTTGGATTGAGTTCAATTTGGACACATCTTCAAAATACATTTTAGTTTAGTATAAATTATGCGTCATTGGATTTCCCACAAAAATGCTTTTTTGTAGTTTCATATATCCTGACTGTGGTCACTGTGGTACACAGAAAGAGGCAGATCTATCTCTGAAACCAGGAATCTCTGGCTGATTGGGAGGAGTTGACAGCAACTGAATAAATCAGTGGCTTACCAGGAAAAGTTAATTAAGTTCACATGAGCTCTTTCGAGGAAGATGCCAAACCAGTTGCATGCAGACAGAAAAGCACATGTTTATGAACCAACTGCCAAAAAAGTGAGCACAAGAACTTGTTCCCACTGTTCTGTGTGACGTTTAATGTCTTCATTTCCGTGTTGTCATTATGCATCAGAGCGTGCATCACAATGCGTAAAGGCCCGGATTTTGTAAGATGAAACTGGAAGAGAAGAGGAGGGGTGATCATCATGCCCGGGCATGCTCAGTGACGCTAAGTCACGTAAAGCAGCAGTGGGACTGCATGGGAAACGTGTTTCATAATGACTCATGCTTCCTCATGGACCATGCAGGGAGCTGCTAACATGCAGTAAACTATATTTTTTTTAAAGAATAGAAGTGTTTCCTGACGACTTCTTTGACATTAACAACATAAATATTGTCTGATAAACTATAGATATAGTTTGTTAGGTTTGACAAGCGTTTAGAACAAACACAATCACAGCTTTTCACTTCACTCCACCCGTCACTGCGCTTTGTTTCTAAATAAATTAGGTGAAAAAGCTTTCATGCAAAGATTGGAGATGAGCCCGTCTTCGCCCAGGTTTACTTTATTTATTGGATAACAGAGCGTCTGCGTTATTATTTCATCTCCTCGGGCAAATCATTACCAATTAAACAAATAGATCATGAAGTGAGTTGAAACAAATAAGCCTCTTTGTTTGCTGACATTTATGCACAAAGGCGGAGAGGAAGCGGTTGTTCTGTAACAGTAAACATCATTATCAGTCAGGAGCTGAAGTGCTGAAGATGCTGCATTTTCTGCAGGTTCCTGCAGAACGGCGAGGGATTACTATTTATAACCTGCAGGAAAGGCTAAAAGGTAAGAGGAATCTGTCTGTATCGGTAATTACTGCAGAATTTGGCGTCTGTGCCAGGTGCAAATCCTTGGAAATGGCCTTCATTACGGGAAAGCTCAGCGACTGTGGCTAAGAAGTGAGGATAATGACAGTGTGGGATTAACCCTGCTTCCAACTCTCTTTACTCCTCTTCCTCCGAGCCCTCCCTCTGCCGCCGCCACCAGCCAAGCCCTTCCCTCCCCATCCTGTCGTTTCTCAAAAGTCCCTTCTCTCAGACAATACGAAAGCTTGCCGAAGGGGGTTTTGATCATCCTGTGATGCGGCGCTGTGTGACAGGTCTCAGACACAGATATTTAGTTTCCCACTCAAAGAACCCCAACTCAGGAGATTAGTGGAAAAACTTCTGACACAGCTGCAGCTGAAATATTTTACTACCCTGCAACCAGCCTTTCCCTCTATCTCCACCTCAGAAAGAGGAGCTGGGTGCTTTGGATGTGTTTGTATGTGAATGAGAGTGGAGCCTTTTTAAAAAATGTTTTTCATCTCATTTTTTGCCGCTACTTATGCTTCCCCTCTTCTCAAAGTCAGGCCAAGGTTTACTATGAGGTCTGAATCAGCCGGCTTTTTCTATTTAAAAGTAAGTTTTCAAGCATTTGAAAGGAAGGATTAGCAGCTATTTGGTGATTTTTTTGGGGGGGGAAATCCACTTTGGTGCGTTTGAAAAAGTCTCCCCAATCACACACACGCACACAAAAGAAAATTCAAATAGCAGGTCTTGCATCTGGGCATTTGGTGATACTGAAAGCAGTGAAATAATTTTCTATTTCATATCCAGCTCTGCTTATTAAAATGAAAATCTTTGACCTGCGAGAATGTGCTGTCATAATTAAAGGTGTCAGGATGACACCACCTGCTGCAACAAAATCACTTTAAATAGAATAATACCTTGTTTATTGTGCAGAGACAACATCAGAAATATTTTTGCTATAAATTTTAATTATCTAACTGAATTTGACAATGGCTTTGGAGTAACAAAACGCTGCAAAACAAAACTGAAACTAATTATATTCTAGTGAAAAGGTAAGTATATATTGGATACGAGGCACTGTGTAAATGTGTTTACAGGTGTTTTAGTTTACACTGTAAATACCTGACAACATGAGCTGACCTGTCTGCTGATCAGAGCAGATGTTGGAGTCAGGAGTCAGATGTTGAGCTGGCTGTAAACTCCCTCCATGTGGAAACATGTGGAACACATCACCACTATATCAAATGTTAATGCATTATATTTCTCTCACAAAAGGCTCTCACACAACGCCACAACATACTATCTGAAAACTATAAAAAGGTTGCTCCCTTTCATATTTAATATGGCACCATGATGAACCCACTGAATACTGACTGGCATGTGTTTTATTTACTGTATTTCATTCATTTAATATAGATAAAATTCCCTCTGTTGAAGGTAACACCTTCTGTTCAATGCTGTTCATGCAAACAAAGACTGAGCTGCAGGAAGTTTTATTCAAAGCAAACATAAACAGTCTAGCCCTAATAATCATTATAAATTGACCCGTCTATTGTGTATTCCACTCTGTTTCCTGTGTTAATGATTACTTAATTGCTGTGTGTTGCAAAAGCACATTTTGCAAATAAATGTTTTCTAAACTTGAATTAGCAGCAGTCTGAAAAAAAAGACATGGTTTGGTTACTACCTTGTTTGACTATATTTATTCTTCCTCCCTAATTCTGCACACTGCACACCACCTGGAGCAGACCCAGGCAGACTAAACTATTCCTATTTCTGCTGTAATATCAAAGAGATGTTGGCTACACATTAATGCATAAAAAATCATAATAAAAATAGATTTTGTTTTACCTATAAGTAACGGAATAATTATTTTTTATTGTTTATAGTTGCAGTTACTATTACTTTTGGTACTTTAAGTATTTTTTAATGCCTTTGTACTTTTACTTCGTTAGTTATTCCACCGATGCTCCCATCTCACAGTGTAACCATATAACACAGCCCCGGTCAGCCTGTGAACCGGCCCCGACAACAGTCGGCTGGAGTCGGCGGAATATTAATGCAACACCGGGGCTTCCGGTGCGCGACAACCCGCAGGCCGGTCACCTGCCGCCGTTACTGGCCGTTACCGCCAGGCGGGGAATTTAAACCACCGACCCTCCGCCCCCGTTTTAACCGACTACAACAACAATAATTACTCTTCAGCAGCGTTTTAACGTCGCTTTATGGAGGAAATAATCCCGGTTTCCCGAACTCATCACTACCGATAAGTTTGCTGCCGGCGTTAGCCACATTAGCCACATTAGCTAGGTTAGCCGTTGGTCACAAACTGGAACAATGATTGAAAGTGTTACCTGGTACTGCACCGACTCTTACCTGTCCAGCAAGACGCACCTGAGACCACCACAGCTCCACGTCATACAGTCCTCCTAGCATGTTTACTCTGCTAGCTTTGTTTAACCCTTTGATGCACAACATGGGTCTAAAGCAGGGGTCTCAAACTCGCGGCCCGCGGGCCAATTGCGGCCCTTGTGACGATATTTTGTGGCCCCCACCTTGATATAAAAGTTTAATGTGAGTTTTATATGAATGGCACTTTACCGTGTTGTGTGTGGAAGGTCCCTTTAATTACTTTTTTTTGGTAATTTTGTGTCTTTTTTAATAATTGTGTGTCTGTTTTTGGTAATTTTGTGTCTTTTTAGTCATTTTGTGTATTTTTTGGATCATTTTGTGTCTCTTTTTAAATAATTTTGTGTAATTTTTTGGTAATTCTGTGTATTTTTTGGTCATTTTGTTTCTTTTTTAATTAATGTAGTTTTTTCTGTCATTTTGTGTCCTTTTTGTCATTTTGTGTCTTTTTTTTGATCATTTTGTGTCTTTTTTGGTAATTTTGTGTCTTTTTGGTAATTTTGTGTATTTTTTTTGTAATTTTGTGGGTTTTTTTGGTCATTTTGATATTGGCTAAGTAGTTAGCCAATAGTTAGTTGGCTAAGTAGTTAGCTTAGCAAGCTACTTAGCCAAGTAGTTAGCCATGTAATAATACAGAACCTTTTTTTTCTTCATAAAGTATGAGAGGAAAAATGTAAATAATGATCTGTTGTTATCAAAAACAAGATATTTAAAGAATACTTGAAATATTCAATCATAAAATAAGTTGATATCAAAAGATAGAGCACAGAAACACAGCAAGCATTAAATAACATGGGGAATGAATAAGGGTCATTTTGGACCCATGTTGTGCATCAAAGGGTTAATAGCTGTTTGTCACTATGTCTGCCATGCCAATGGCTGCTCATTGATCTGGTGGTGGTGGTCTGCTCCTGGTTGCTGGCTGTTCATTGACCTGGTGGTGGTGGTCTGCTCCTGGTTGCTGGCTGTTCATTGACCTGGTGGTGGTGGTCTGCTCCTGGTTGCTGGCTGTTCATTGACCTGGTGGTGGTGGTCTGCTCCTGGTTGCTGGCTGTTCATTGACCTGGTGGTGGTGGTCTGCTCCTGGTTGCTGGCTGTTCATTGACCTGGTGGTGGTGGTCTGCTCCTGGTTGCTGGCTGTTTATTGACCTGGTGGTGGTCTGCTCCTGGTTGCTGGCTGTTCATTGACCTGGTGGTGGTGGTCTGCTCCTGGTTGCTGGCTGTTCATTGATCTGGTGGTGGTCTGCTCCTGGTTGCTGGCTGTTCATTGATCTGGTGGTGGTGGTCTGCTCCTGGTTGCTGGCTGTTCATTGACCTGGTGGTGACCTGCTCCTGGTTGCTGGCTGCTCATTGACCTGGTGGTGGTGGTCTGCTCCTGGTTGCTGGCTGTTCATTGACCTGGTGGTGACCTGCTCCTGGTTGCTGGCTGCTCATTGATCTGGTGGTGGTCTGCTCCTGGTTGCTGGCTGTTCATTGATCTGGTGGTGGTGGTCTGCTCCTGGTTGCTGGCTGTTTTTGTCTGCTGGTTTGCTAGTTTGCTTTTTTGTTTTGTTTTTATTGTGGTTTAATTTGTGGTTGTGTCTGAGCTGATGTCCTGTGATCTGACAGGTGCATAATGATGCTTCCATGCTGGTTACATTTGGATTGCAAATTTGGCAAAATTATTGATACGGTCGATGGGTAAAATACAATGTTTGGGTGTGTTGAGGCCTGAATAATATCCTGTGTAGGCTGTTGGCTCTGGAGATGACATGACTGTTGTTTTAATGATATCCCCGTAACGGCAGCTTCATGTTGGGCAATAGGACAATAAATACCATGAAACATTATATTGTTTGTCAACCGTGACATCATTTTGCATCAATATGATGAATTCCCTCATTTGGTATTTAATTAGTTGGGTTTACCAAAAACATTCTGAGACATTCTTGTATGGTTGTATTTTTCTAAGCAGTTTCTCAATTGATTTTCCATAATATGACAATATGTAATAACACATAGGCGTACAATACTTACGGAGTATTAACATAATGCCACACCCTCTGAAACTGGGTAAAACTGCATTTGGTGAAACAATTCAATCATATGTTCTTTAAAAAAAACAATTATTTTGTCTGAATTAATGATTCCAAGCAAATTAAAAATGGTTCCAGTTGATAGTTTTTGTTTTCTTTGGGAGTTGAACATCAGTGTGATTATTTTATGAGATTTTCTCCACATTCACCATTGCATGGGAAAGCATTTTGAAAATATTGGAAGTCAGCCGTGCAAAACTCAACATGATTTTTGGCTCTCAAACAGGCACACACAGTAAGCATTGTAGAATATCATCTCAACATCTAAACTACTGAGCTCCTGTTTATGCTTTATATTGCTGAAGTACCTTGTATGTACTGATGGTCATCAAGGCTGTGCAGCATTTCACAGGAAATGATTGTTGAATTCTTGTGATTTTGAATGATCTGCTGCTGCATAGCTGACATGCCTTTGCCTGCTGCTGCACATCCAGTGGATTTCTGTTGTATAAGTCATTTTCTTTGAATGTTGAATTACATCCATTTCTTTCTGCAGCTGCCAAAGTTGACATGTAATGTGCTGACAATTATTCTGACAAACAAAGAAGTTGAATTAACACAGTGCTGACCAGCATTGATCTTCAGGACAAGTCACGCATTCACACAATAAAAGAACCAGTATTTTGGACTTGCTTGCTTTGTTAAAACTCCTCCACTTTATAGTAATGGTATCAAGCTGTTTCACACTGCTTTGTACTAATGGCTTGGGTCTCAGTCTGGTAATTGCAATGTATTTTCTTGCTGACTGTTCTCACTCAGTGGCTCACTTGGTGAGAACTGCCAGAGTGGGAGGTTCAGTTCGATGCTGTGCAATCTGTGCTAAAAATGCATCTATATGCAGCGATGGAGGAAAAACTCTGTGTCTAGGAAACTCTGGGAAGCATAGAAATTGAAAGACTGGTTTACCAGTCATGGAAACAACTGAAAATTGATTAAAATGACAAGATATCCTGAAAATGTTGTATGTTTTTTAGCCCCTCACTTGACTATAAACAAAGGTGCATATTTTGTGCTAACTTGACTGTTGGCAGGATTATCTGTGAAAGAGAGTTGCATTGATCTTTTTGGCATCAAGGCAGTTTTCTGAATATAATTCTAAAAGAAACCCAGTGGAAAATAACCAGTTAACTTGCTGACTAATGTTGGGCTGACAGGTTTTCAATAGTTTACTGAAATAGGGTTAACAGGCCAACTTTATGACTATAAAAGCGAAGAAAATAGTGTCTGCCAGCTTCCTCAACATAAAGTAACAAACGTTACCATTCAAGCCTTTTAATAAATTGGTAGGGCTCACTCTTCACCTTCCTGTTGGTCGATCCGTTGGTTGGTCCATATGCTCAGTTGATGGTGTTACTTTTATACGGCCGTGTGTTCACCAACGCTTTTTTCCCAACTAAAAAACAGCCACTCCCTGAAAAAGCCCAGGTGGGATTGCTCTAGTTCTTTGGAGGCACAGTGCTGCGATACGGAATATTCATGGAAGCATAAATGACGGCACAAGGTGCTTGCTCTGGATAGTTGTTGGACTGAAGTATGTGGAGAGAGAATGGACAGAATGTTATGTTGAGCCCAAACAAACAGAAATCATAATCTGACTTTATTCAGTGTTTCAAATTTAAAAAAGTAAAGTCTTTTTCAGGCACCTGGTGAAGCCATTTTGACGCGCCAAGAGACATTTTTCTTAAGTGTTTTTCATCATTTGACTGGCTCTTGTAATTGGAATATATAAAGACCACCAAACAAACTATTTTGAGTGAATATCAGCCAAAACTGATGACTTACAGATTGACCTTTGTCTCAACTCCAATCGCCTTCCAGTAGTAGTATTACATTGATGCCTTTAGACACTTTTTAACCAACTCAAAGACAAAAAGAAAAAAATAACGTATGGCACTTGAATATTATAATATTTTTCCCCATATATTGCTATGCTCTTTCACTTAACATTGAACAGAAGTGTCACTTGGATAGATGTAGGCTTTGAATGAATGAACCTGAGACACTTCATCATGAACCCTGCATTTAAAAAAGGAAGGAATAAAACTGGGGTAAAATATGCCTTCTGCTGAATTATATGACCATTTGTGAGCAAGGGCCATCCTGCATTGTCAAGAAAAACTCCTGGAGAATGTTAAAGGGTGGAAAAATGTACGAAGGTTAGTGGACATGCTTGGAGTACAACATGTGGCAGAGTCAGAAAGGACCAGTTTCTGTTTGCATAACAGAAGTGATAAAGCTTGTTGCAGGCAAACTATGTTCACATGATGTGTTTTGACTCCGACTCCTCTTCCCTGGGAGCTCGCTGTCACTTTCAAAAGATAATGCTTGAATGAAACAAAAAGCCGTTTCTGCGCATGAAAGCAGCGCTGCAGACTGTGCGAAGATGAATTATAGCCTTGGATTGTCAAACATATCAGTCAGTGTGGCATTTTGATTGAAAACTGAAAAGGATCCTGCGAACAGCTGAAGGTGAAGCCATACTCTGAATAATTTATGTCTTGACGTGCTGTCATTTGATGTGTTAGGATGTAGGTGGGTTGAAATTTTGGGGATAAGTGAAAATGTCAGCAGTGATCATGCAATGAGAAACAGTAGCAAAGACTCAAATAGAGGAATGTGGATTATGTATGAAAACTCCCAGAGAATGAGGCGTTATGCTAGTTTCAAAGAGCTTTACTGTACGGCCCGAGGCGACAGGCAGGAACAGCGTGCTAAATTGGCCAAATCCTGAAGCAAATAGCGTGGCCACAGAGGGCAGCAGTCAGGAGTCCAGCGAGGCCACTTATAAAGGCCAGCTGTCATACAGAGGTGTGCTGAGAAGAGAGAGGAAATCAATGGCCATAATTGCTCAATAACAGTACGAGGATGGAGGTGGCAGGAGGGAACACGGGTCACAGCAGACACACTGACGGAGACTCAGAGGATCGCTGACGTTTGCATTTCTGTGCTGAATACAACGATCAGTTTCAGGTTTAACAACACACACTGACCGGTAGAAACTAGGGTGTGAATCAGTTCTGTCAAAATACAATATTATATCCAATATCTCCACAACGATACAATTAAAGTCTGCCATGAGACAATTTAGATGATACGACATTTTACAACACAATCAGGTCCTGAGCTCTTACATTTACATTTACATTTAGTCATTTAGCAGACGCTTTTATCCAAAGCGACTTACAGGAAGAATAAAAACAAACAATGAAGGTTTAGTGCAATAAGAGCTATTAGTGCATCAATAAGTGCTAGTGAGGATTCTTTGAGAAGTAGAATTATGGCGTGGAGCTCTTTTAAAGCTTTATGCGTCTTAAAAAAGGCCGTTGTTAACAAGTGAGACTACGGAGGTTGTTGTGGACCTTTTTTGTCTTCGTCAGCTTGGTGAGGTAGCAGTCATGTGACCGTGTTGTAATCTACTCTTGAGAAATCATAAAAGTGGTGTTAATTTGTGAAGATTGTTACTAAACAAAATGTGCAAGTTCCTGTAAAACCAATGAGAGAGAATATATGAACAGACATGACCGTGGGATCACTTTTTATAATGTCAACACCACAATACCAAAAAATAAACAGAAAAAGTTGCAGCAAGCTTGTCCTCAACATCCACCACACCAATCCCTCTTTTATCACCTCCTTTATCAACACCATCACAACTACTGTGCTGTTTTAAAAAAAACTCAGCTGCCATGACACTTTACTATTGTATGCTACAAGCTAATGCTAGTTAGCTGCAGTTTCAGCTGTTTATCACATTCAATGCACGATTAGTTACAAGCGTACAGAGCCGACCAATGTGTAAGCTGAAGCCAGCTGGACAACAAGGCTTACTAGTGAGATCTAGTCAAGATACACTAGATAATTAATATAATATATAATTAATATAATAATAACACGCGTCCTGCTGGACAGGAGTGTGAATGGTAGATCACCCCGGTTGTCTAATCTAATGATGTCAACATGACGGACAGCATTCAGAATTTTCCGTTATTATTAAAATAGATCAGTCAATGATGGAATATATTCACTGAACAATGTTTTTTTTATATATAAAGACCACCAAGACTATTCTGAGTGAATATCAGCCAAAACTGATGACTTACTGACTGACCTTTGTCTCAACTCCAGTCCAAAGCACAAAGTCCTGCACGTAGTATTACATTGATGCCTTTAGACACTTTTTAACCAACTCAAAGACAAAAAGAAAAAAATAACGTATGGCACTTGAATATTATAATATTTTCCCCCATATATTGCTATGCTCTTTCACTTAACATTGAACAGAAGTGTCACTTGGATAGATGTAGGCTTTGAATTAATGAACCTGAGACACTTCATCATGAACCCTGCATTAAAAAAGGAAGGAATAAAACCATTCAGAATTTTCTGTTATTATTAAAATAGATCAGTCAATGATGGAATATATTCACTGAACAATGTTTTCCTGACAGAGGAATTTCTTGCTGGAACTATTGGAACTTGTGAAAGATACCTGTTTGATTTGTCTGCTGATCTTTTGACGTTTTGACCTTTTTAAAGTGAAAGCAGCTGGATGGACGTGGTTTCCTTTTGCAGTGAGCTGGAAGTTACTTTTACTTTGTTACCTCAGCTTGTGTTAATTTTTCACAGCTGTTTCTGCCACCAGTCACCCCGATTTACTTGGGAGAGAGAAGAACTGGTATCCTAGCAACAGAAGCAGCTATCCGTACTTTGTTTGTTCTGTCACACAATGCCAGTGTGTGTGTTTATGCATATGGTGTGTGCCTTTTTCTACAACAAGCATGTGTGCGCGTGTTTGTATGTGCATGAGAGCTTCTCTATAGAAACTAGCTGTTAGCATGCAAAGCGCCGCCTGGCTGCTGCCTGTAATGGCTCCTGATTTATTGGCATGTGGGATAGAAAGCTGTTTACATAGTGCCCTCCACTGTTACCAAAGACCATGATAATGCTGTCAGACAAGGCTTAGCGAGCCCATTCCTCTGTCTCACCTCACTTGATCATGTTTACACACTGTGTTTAAATGTGCTCGGCAGCGCTGCATGCCGATTCTGATCCAACGCAACAACAAATCTGCCCTCGGTGAGGTCACCGGTGGAAGGGTGCCCACTGACCTTTTTTTACAGAAAATTTCAACATTCCCAGTGCGGATGATTTAAATCCACTGAGCAAGAATCTAATTTAAAACAACTGGATCTAATAACGTGTAGAAGAATGGATGGAAGGCATCCAGCAGTCCCTGTGAGGGATGCTGTGTGCTTTTCATTCGCTCTAATTGAATTACTGATCTCCCCCTTGGAACCTCTTCAGATATCTGAGAGCTGCTTCATGTTAAACACAAGCTTCCTAACATGATTTCAGATTTATAGTGTTAGTATTCAACCTCGTAGGAGACCTTTTTTTCATAAATACATGCAGCTCGGGAATGTTTTTATATAAGCCAGGGAAGCTGATATAAACTTTCACCAAGCGGAACATTTCAAGACGTAATTCCTCTCATGTAAAATGACGTGAAACAAGGCTGTAATCTGTAAAACACGCAATATGTCATTTTCTATGGATTCGTTGCAGGTTTTTTTTCCCGGTTAGAATTCCTTCAGGGTTCATTGTTCAGGAGGTTTTTTCAGGAGCTGAATTATCCGCACAGTATTCCTCTGCAAAACAAGTACCAGATGATTAAAACTGATTAAAACACTGAAGCAGTTTCATGTTAAACGTCAGTGTTTCTTTGAGGCTCGTTGGCACAATATGTGCAACATATGCTCAGCATGTTTCTATGATAACTAGTTTCCTTTACTCCAAAACAAATGGACCCAGTGATTTAAACCAGTAATTGCCCTGATTAAAGTAATTTTTCATTAAAAATCTGCATTTCTCCAATGCTGTATGGCACACCAGCGAGGTGCTGAGTGGAGCTTGTATTTACTCAGCATGTTTTTTTGATAACTTAAGATTCAGTTAAGTAAACTACAAAACAACCAAGATCTAAAAAGTGTATCATAAAAATATGGGTTCAAAATGGGGCTGCATATATAATTATTATTTTGACTGATATGCGACATATTTCATGAAACTGGAGAGAATGTCATTAATATATGTGTGTGTATATATATATATATATATATAGGCAGTTTTGTCGGCTGGTATCTCGGTAGCGCTGATGTAGCGTTAGCTTTGGCGTCATCAGTTGATGCTATATCAGGATGGTGGAGTTAGATGAGCCTGCAGGTCCGTTGTATTCCCCGAGTATTTTATTTTCATGCGGCACTCCTTGCAAACTCCATGTGTCATTTCTATCTCATTCGTCCTTTCCTTGTTGAAAAAAATCCAAAATAAATCCACACGCTTGGCATTAACGCGGACGGGGCTCTCCTTATTTATTATCTCCGGTGCCGCCATCTTTGTTGTACCAACTTCTTCTGTCACGCTGACCATCACCTCTACTGACCTCACCAGAATAATACTCTACAGCACCATCTAGTGGATCAAAAAAGCAATTTATTTCATTTTAAGTACCAAAGAATTCACTTCATATTTTCCATTAATTATGACAAAAAAGTATCGATACTTGGCGGCCATGAATCGATATTATATCGCCACGCAAAATATCGCAATACTATGCTGTATCGATTATTTCCCCCCACCTCTAATATATATATCTATCTATCTATATCTATATCTATATATATATATATATATATATATATATATATATATATCATCATAGTATGATCCCCACTTAGCAAAAATCTCTTAAGTCTCTTAAACAATTCCTAGGCTGGAACCTCTCAGCACAACAAACCCTTAATTCAGAAGGTTCAGAAGCGATTTTGATATTTCACTACATAGTTGAGTTCATAGTTCATAGTTGCACTAGTTGAGCAGCCTCAGTTAATTTATGACAACTTCTGGCAGACGATGCTGACTTGTGTGCAGAGGTAATATGACACCATTGATATAATGGACACAGAACATGACCTTGACTGGATGACTATGGGTCATGAGGCTCCAACGCTGAATCATGTTGTTTTTATACATATAAAGTCTGCTGTGACCAAGTATTATTGAATTCAATGAAAATTCTGCACAACACTAAAACCCATAGCTGAAAGTTGTGCGATCCTCAAACTGAGCAGTGTTCCTCTTTTGAAGATGATTTTCAGATAAAGATGTTAGCACAGCTGGAAAACAGCCAGCAGGCATCTCTGCTCGCTCGGCCCAATCAGGCCACCGTACTCCCAGTTCGTCCTTTATAATTGAAACTGTGTGAAGATTTGTGATAAGGTTAATCTTCACAGTGATTAAGATCGTATAATCTCCCAGATAGAGGGGATCACATGTTTGATGCCTGAGATAACAGGCTGGGGATACAAGAAGCTTTCCTCAAACACCAGCACATACACATGCATACAGACATTCATGTTATCTCACTTAAAATGTGGCAGGGCATACCTCGTAGGATTGCAAACATCTGTTCTTGTTAAATTGCAAAGAAGTTTTATTGATCTGCTGCTGCGGCCACATTCCTGTGCAATTTACTGCTGTGTGAGGAAAAAACAGAGGGTGTGGGTTTTTAAGGAGGATCACTAGTTCAGGTAGTTAATGACCACCGTCTCTTTTTCCCCCTTAAATCTAGCAGGAGGGGGAATGCCAACGGAATTCAAATGAAAGCGGACTCCTCCAGTCAGCAGGGTCTGGGAGCTTTGTGTGATTTAAAGAGCATTGTGCAAGGGCCAAATTGGCTGCAGATGGGTAGAGGGTCTGCAGCTTCATAACCTCACAGCTTATATGTATGGATTATCTGAGGTAAGAGCGCTATAAATTACACATTCGAGTTTTCTTATACCCTGACCTGACAACCCCGCGGTGTGTAATAGGATAGTTTAGGGAGCTGGTGGTTCCAGTGGATGAGTCTGGGCGGTTATATCTCTAACTCCTAACAGGACCAATGCTTTGTTTGAATTAAGTGTTTGGTTGATGACAATTGGTTTCTCAATCCTGTATTGATTTTGTGTTTCTAAGATACTTAAAGGGATTAGAATGGAGTAAAAAAGTAGGGCCCAACCAATATGGGATTTTTGAGAATGACTTTAAATGGGCAAAATCCACCAATTACCGATATGGCAGCTGATAAAATAAATTTTAAAATGTTGTTTCTGAAGGAAAATATACCTTTTCTATGTGCATTGTGCAACAATGATTTACAATTACATGATAAGACTTTGCAAAGGTACTCCGAAGATTAAAAGGGGTTAAAATCCATCCGAAGTATCCCAATAAGGCACCAAGACCTTATGGAGCACTGTAGAAAAATCCATTCTGTGATTGGATGGATGGCAAGCTTCTTATCTGGAAACTGCTGAGATATTCCCAGTGTGTTCCCTTATTATCAATATAAGCCATATGTCTTCTGAATGCTCTACGTCTCTAGTTTGTGGTTGTAAGCTTTCATGAGGCTGTTATTATCCTAGAGGGCACAACAGGTCATTTTACACAGTGAGGTTGAGTTTAAAAAAGTGGTTTGACTATCATGAAATGGCTATTATTGGGGCTATCGTCAAATGCAATATATGAAATTCAAAGACTGTTTAGGGACCCCAGTGTGCAGAAATATTCATTTACAATAGGTATTTGCACAAAGTGGGTATGCCTGTAAATGGGAGACTCATGTGAACCCATTTTCATTCAGATATCTTGAGGTCAGAGGTCACGAGACCCCTTTGAAATTGGCTGTGGCGTGGTTTGAGCCACCGTGAGTTTCTCCTCAGCAGATATGACACGGAGTACAATAACAGTTCAGATTACTTTTATTAATTACACACTACCACAGTAGTACAGAGCCGTTCACAGGCGTATTGCTGCCGTGCTCCGTCAGCTCAACACCCCTCTGGAGTGTGCGTGCTCCAGTCATCCTTCCTCCCAGGTCCAGCACGCTACTGTGTTTTAAAAGGGAGAGAGTGATTAGCTAATGCCATGCAGTTGTGTCAATCACTCTCACCTGGCGCTGCTCTCCTGAGCCCTCTCCACACCTCTCTCCTGCAGCTGATGCACCACGCCCCCTCCACATACCTCCACCGCCCGACTTAGGCCGGGGAGCCGTCCGGCCTAACCTACTCCCCCCCCCCCTCCCCATGGGAGCGGGAAAGGAAGTCGGCCACAGCCATCTGCGCCCCCGGCCTATGGATCACCTTGAACTTAAACGGTTGTAGTGCCAGATACCAACGGGTGATCCGGGCGTTGGCATCCTTCATGCGGTGGAGCCACTGGAGGGGAGCATGGTCCGAGCAGAGGGTGAATGGGCGCCCCAGCAGGTAGTACCGCAGAGCATCGACCGCCCACCGGATGGCCAGGCACTCCCTCTCCACCGTGCTGTACCTGGCCTCCCTTTCGGACAGCTTCCGGCTGATGTAGAGCACCGGGCGGTCGACGCCCTGCACCTGCTGAGACAGAACGGCCCCCAGCCCTCTGCCCGACGCATCAGTCTGCAGGACAAAAGGGAGAGAGAAGTTAGGTGTGTGGAGAAGAGGCTCCCCACAGAGGGTCTGTTTAACCCTCTCAAGCGACACCTGGCACCGCTCCGTCCACTGGACCGGATCTGAGGCACCCTTTCCGGATAGGTCAGTCAAGGGGCTGGTCAGCTCCGCGAAATTGGGGATAAACCGCCGGTAATAGCCTGCCAGCCCCAAGAACCGCCGCACCTCTTTTTTGCTCTTGGGCCTTGGGCAGGCTGCAATAGCAGCTGTCTTATCTACCTGTGGACGCACCTGCCCGCCGCCCAAGTGGTACCCCAGATACCGTACCTCCCTCCGTCCAACTGCACACTTCTTCGGGTTGGCCGTGAGCCCCGCCTGCCTCAGTGAACCCAGCACCGCAGCCACCTGCCGCACATGCTCCGCCCAAGTGGTGCTATGGATGATTACATCATCCAGGTAGGCGGCAGCATATGCAACATGTGGCCGCAGCACGCGGTCCATGAGGCGTTGAAATGTGGCTGGGGCCCCGAACAACCCGAACGGAAGTGTAACAAATTGGTACAAACCGTACGGAGTGGAGAAGGCCGTTTTCTCCCTGGACTCTGGAGATAGGGGAATCTGCCAGTAGCCCTTGGTCAAATCCAGTGTCGTGAAAAAACGAGCAGTGCCCAGGCGATCCAGGAGCTCGTCGACCCGAGGCATTGGATAGGCGTCAAACCGTGAAACATCATTCACCCTGCGATAGTCCACACAGAACCGGATGGACCCATCCTTCTTGCTCACAAGAACGATGGGGCTACACCAGGCACTGTTGGACTCTTCTATTACCCCCATCTCCAGCATCGCTTTCAATTCTGCCTGAACCACTTTTCTTTTGTGTTCAGGTAACCGATAGGGCCGTGAACGCACCGTCACGCCCGGGTGAGTCTCAACGTTGTGTTGAATAAGACTTGTGCGTCCTGGCAGGGGGGAGAACACGTCAGCGTAACTCTGTTGCAACCTGGCAATATCTGTTCTCTGAGACGGTGAGAGATGGTTTTCACAAAGGAGCGAGGCAGGATTGGCCGATTTTGGAACCTCAGGCCCCAACTCATCTCTCTCTGCAATTGCCGTCACCAGGGAAACAGACTCAGCCTCTCTCCATGCTTTTAGGAGGTTGAGGTGATAAATCTGCGTAGCCCCTCCCCTGTCAGATCGCACAAGCTCATAATCGACATCACCCACTCGTCGTGTGACCACAAAGGGTCCTTGCCACTTGGCGAGTAATTTGGAGGTGGACGATGGGAGTAATACAAGCACTTTATCTCCCGGTGAAAATTGTCTTAGCTTAGATCCTCTGTTGTACAGCCGCTGCTGACGTTCCTGGGCCCGGAGCAAATTCTCCCGTGATAACCGCCCCAGTGTGTGGAGTTTTGCTCTCAGGTCCAGGACGTATTGCACTTCATTTTTACTGGGGCTTGGACCTTCCTCCCAGCTTTCTTTAACAAGGTCCAAAACCCCGCGTGGTTTCCTGCCAAACAGCAGTTCAAAGGGAGAAAATCCCGTGGAGGCCTGGGGTACCTCGCGCACTGCAAACAGCAGAGGATCTAGCCACTTATCCCAATTAGGACTATCATCGTGCACAAACTTACGGATCATGGACTTCAAAGTCTTATTCAGGCGCTCAACGAGGCCGTCAGTTTGCGGGTGGTAAACACTGGTTCGAATAGACTTGATGCCCAATAATCCGTACAGTTCTCTCAGTGTTCGTGACATAAACTGGGTGCCTTGGTCAGTCAGGATCTCTTTCGGGATCCCGACTCGGGAGATAACTTGAAACAGTGCCTGCGCCACACTCTTTGCAGAGATGGTGCGCAGCGGCACTGCCTCTGGATATCGCGTTGCGTAATCCACAAGAACTAACACAAAGCGATATCCCCGTGCGCTCCGGTGAAATGGCCCGATGAGATCCATCCCAATACGTTCAAACGGGATCTCAATCAGTGGTAATGAGCGCAAGGGCGCTCTCGGGACGGCCGGTTGGTTAACCAACTGGCATTCAGGGCAAGACGCGCACCAGCGGCGCACGTCTGCCCGAATGCCTGGCCAATAGAATCGGGCCATTACACGGTTCAGTGTCTTTTCATACCCCATATGCCCAGCCATCGGGTTAAAATGAGCCGCCTGGAAAACCATTTCCCGGCGGCTTTTTGGTACCAACAACTGGGTAAGTATGTCATTTGTCTGAGTGTCACGACTCACCCTGTATAATCTGTCCCTGCGCAGTGAGAAGTGGGGATACGTTAACGCTGCATCAGGGCGCACCATGTGACCATCAATTTTTATCACTTGGTCGAAGGCAAAGCGTAGAGTATCATCACGAGACTGCTCGAGTGGAAAATCTTCCATGGAGGCAAAAACGGGCACCTGCGGAGCCTCCGGTGGAGGCACCGCCGGCTCCCCCTCCCCGTCTGCAGTGTCGGACAACCTCGCGTCACCACTGAGCACAGCGCACATATCCCATGTCCCTGTCGGTCGTGAACGCACCCCCACACACTGTCCCACTAATCTGTCAAACCCCGGCCAATCAGTACCCAGAATCAGGGGGTGCGTCAGGCGGGAGCTAACCGCAGCCTTCACACTATGCTTTTTTCCCTTAAACCGAATTTCCACTGGTACTACAGGGTATCTGTGGATGTCCCCATGCACACACCTAATATCCACCCAGCCCGCCTCCCTCAATGCCCCGGGTCGAATCAGATTCTGGTGAACTATAGACTGCGTGCAGCCAGAGTCCACCATTGCCTGATGTGTACCACCCTGGATCCTTACCGGAACGCTGTACGTCCCTCCTAGACCGGGGGAGGGTGCTGGAGGTCCGACAACCCGGACCACTTGACCGACCTCCATGAGTGGACACTCTCGGCGGAAGTGTCCGGGTTGTCCACACCTCCAGCATTCCTGCCCTGCCGCCTGAGGAACCCTCTGTGGGTCGAGAGCAGCGCCCGTAGCGGCTGGAGCCTGGGAAGGACAGAAAAGAGAGGGAGGATTAGTGCGCGGGCGAGGAGAGGGTCTAGCGGCCGTGGAGGGCTGGGGACCCGGCACCGGTCTCCTGCGGGGCGCCGGTATGGGACGGACGGGAGAGGCTGGCCGACCCTCATGTGCCCGGCCCCAGGAGAGAACAGCCAAATGGTCCTCCGCCAGAGTTATGGCAGCCGCCAGATCCGCAGGGCGGTGGCAGCGCACCCAGTCCGAGGTGGCCGTTGGGAGCCCCTCCACAAACTGCTCCAAAACTACGGCTTCCAGCAGCCGCGCCTCGCCCGCAGAGCTCCCCGGCTGAAGCCACCTGGTCGCCGCATCCTTCAGCTGCTGTGCGTAGACGAATGGTCGATCAGCGGGACCCAGCTTGGTCCCCCGGAACCTGCGCCGCTGGTCTTCTGCGGAGAACCCCAAACGGTCCAGGACTGCCCGCTTGATGTCCCCGAACCGGCACCGGGAGGGTCCGGGTAGGGCGAGGGCCGCCGTCTGCGCCTCTCCCGACAGCAGGGGAAGCAGGCGCACAGCCCACTCCTCCTCCGGCCAGTTGCACGCCGTCGCCGTCGCCTCAAACATTTCCAGGTAAGTCTGGGGGTCATCGTGGGCCGCCATCCTCTGGAGCGTGACACCAGCGAGCGAGGGGGCTGACGACGCCCCCCCAACACGATTCACCATCACCTCCAGCAGCTCCGCTTGTTTCTCCGCCTGGAACTGGAGAGCGGCCAGTTGTTGCCTATTGAGCGCTGCCTGGTCCCGGCTCATAGCTGCCACCTCCGCCAGCATCTGCGCCAGCGTGGTCACTGGCGATTGTGGCTCCGACATCTCTGCTGAGTCCCTGTTCAGGCGCCAATGTGGCGTGGTTTGAGCCACCGTGAGTTTCTCCTCAGCAGATATGACACGGAGTACAATAACAGTTCAGATTACTTTTATTAATTACACACTACCACAGTAGTACAGAGCCGTTCACAGGCGTATTGCTGCCGTGCTCCGTCAGCTCAACACCCCTCTGGAGTGTGCGTGCTCCAGTCATCCTTCCTCCCAGGTCCAGCACGCTACTGTGTTTTAAAAGGGAGAGAGTGATTAGCTAATGCCATGCAGTTGTGTCAATCACTCTCACCTGGCGCTGCTCTCCTGAGCCCTCTCCACACCTCTCTCCTGCAGCTGATGCACCACGCCCCCTCCACATTGGCCATGTCAGTTTTTCCCTCACTTTGATTCGGCCTAGCTGTGGAACATTATTTCAGCCCTTTTCTGACAGGATATGGCGTGATTCCTCAGGTCTTCTAGTTTCATGTGATCCCAGTATCTTACCAGTAACTCTAACCAGTATCTTACCAGTAACTCTAACAGATCCCATCACAGCCTCTGGAAGGAAACCTTCACAAAAGGTCTCCTGCCTTTGCAGCACTAAGGGGTTAAATGGAAATCTTTTTGATTATTACTTTAAAAACAAAATTCCTAACTTGAGTGTTAGATAAATGTTTGAGGCATCAGTGAAACGAGGTTGTGTTTTTAATCACACCCAAGATAAAGATGACTATGGAGCAAGATGAAGCTCATTCTGATAAACACTGGTGTTTTATCAGGGTCTTATCAGGGCGTTTAGGAGCCGAGCCATGTTCCTAGAGTGAACCGGGCGCTGGCTATAAATCACTGGACCCGTCCACCCAGCCGGGGTCCGAGCATGCCAGGAAACAGTTGTTTCCTTAAATTCTCCTCCGCCTGATGCAGATAGAACAAACTTTCCTCACTGCCAACAGCTACACTTCAAAAACACGGCACCAGGAGTTTATCGCACCGATTTGTCGAAAAGAAAATATTTGCAAGAAAGTGATGAAAAGGTTACTGTGAAAGGTTGACACACAGGCGAGAGAAAACCGCAATAAAATTGAAAGCTCACAGCAAAAGTTTCACAGGTTATTGCTGTTTTTATAGCAATGCTTGCTTTATTGAATTTTCTCAAGGCTAATTCACAAGAGCCTGTTTACTCCCCCATACCATTTTTATTTCACAAATACTTCAAAGTTAATTGCCACCGTGTGCTGAATGCATGTAAGCAGTTAGAAATACCTTCAGTTAACGTCTGCAAACACAGTCGACATGAAAAAACTCAAACCTAAGATTGTGTTTCTTTACCACATAATGAATTGATCAGAAAAAGGTATTTCCAAATCAAATAGTGGAGATCTAAAGTGACATACCTCCCTGTGAGATCAAAGTCCCAAGTTAAAAAATTGCATCATTTACAGAAATTGCGACCGCAGCCAGGATGTGATGGCTCTGATCAAACCGTCCTGGTCAGAGATGTGAAGTCTGAACTCAGCAGAATAACAGCGGAGGATGTCAACACCTCCTCACTCTGCAGGTCTGCTGGCTCATTATAGCAGACAGGCTGCCTCATGTATCTGCACAACAGTTTAGTAGGAAAGGTGTTTTTATTCTAACAAGTCAGGGCATTTAACCAAATTATAATATGACTAGAAAATGACATTTTTTAAAGCATTAAATAATTCAAATTAATTGCAAAATATGACCATGTTCATTTTGAGCGCTCTAGCTGCATGCACACTTGATTTTACAGAAATAGTGTTTTTACTGTTAGTGTACCTGCTGAGTGGAGCACCTCAGCTCTGCCAGTAATGAGTGAGACCACTGGGCTGTCCGGCTCTTTCACTATGATGCAATAGCTCATAACGCATGCATGCATGATGTATGTGGGCGCGCTGGATTATGTCACATTCCTCTCTCTGGAGATTCAGAGCTGAGAGCTGCAGAGATGGAGGTTACTCCACCACGGAGGAATGCAGCGACATGCCCTCACCTCTCCTCGTCCACACTGGTTACATTAAAAGAAAACAAAAGTCTGTCACCATGCCGACCAATGGTGCTAACAGCTACATGCTTGTTGGACTGATTATATGAAATAAGCTAAATCACAGTCGACCTTTATGACTCATTGTAGAGAGTATCAAATCCTCCACTTTAAGTATTTCACTAAAGCCTTACAATGCAGAATCATTAAGGAAAGTGATGATTAGCATGAAGACAGAGGTGTAACCAGATGACAAAAGCCTCCATCTAAATCTAATCATGTTGTTTTAATGAAGCCAGCAGCTTTGGGCTGGGACGTCGCATGTGATTTGTCTGAGTTAAAGTGATGCTTTCTGAAAATAAAGGTCAGTTTCTGTCGGCTGATCGTTTAAATATATGGGAACCAAACACGCCTGACAAAACGAAATGACATGCTAGCCAATTGCAATCAGCGTTGAGAAAGTAATCAGTGGTTGATTAGATGTAATGCTCCCTGTATCGATCCCTGGGCTCCAGGAGGCCGCTTCAAGTGCTCTGAATGAGAAGCGCTCGATCTCCCGGCGAGGTTAAACACAGACTGTTAGCACAGAGTGGATTGCCTCGGACAACAGGAATGACAGGCAGGAATGAGATAACTGCCTGTGATTCCTGGCTGAATCAACGTTTACCCATTTCTGCCAACGTGTTGCTGATATATCCGTCGGAAATGCTGTCAGCTATTTCTCTTTATTTATTTTTCCGTGTCAAAATTGATTATTTTCTTCAAGTGCCTGGCAGACAGCCCTCTGACACCGAAATCTCACTGCTGCTATGATTTGACAAGACACCGCAGAACAAAGTCTGGCCAGGAAAAAAAGAAATATTACTGTTATGTTTTGATGCCTCTGGACAGACAGATTTGCAGACAATAATTCACTGCAGCTCGGATTGTTTTTTAATTTGTTTATGCCTCCGCCCTGGTAACAGCCATGGCTGTTGTTGGGGGTTATCAATCCGACCATCCCTCCGTATATATATATATATATATATATATATATATATATATCCCATTCTCGTGAACACAACATCTCAGGAATCCCTGAGGGGAAATTCTTTGAATTTGGCAAAAACATCCTTGTTCTCAAAGATGAGCCTCACAAAATACATTTTTTAGCAACTCACAAATTGATATGCTAATTATGACAGAATTTCACACAAATATCTCATAGGAGAAAATAATGAAGTGAGGCCATTAGTATCCCAAAGGTCAGCTTCACATTTTACATATTACACAACTCGAGCCGCTTGATTTAAACTGTGTTTCTGGGACTAGCTAAGAAGATGTTGGATAAACATAAACATATGGCCTGTTGCAATTAATTACATTACCAGGACAAAATCATTTGTGACTAGCAAACTATTGTAATCAACTGCTCAGAACGAGAACACACAGCCTGATGACATCTTGTCGTGTCAAGTTCTTGTTGGGGAAGCATCAGGACGCATCATTGTTACACTACTGAATTTTCATTTCACCTTTATTTATTCAGGGAGGGCCAATTGAGAGCAAGCTCTCATTTCCAATGGCGCCCTGATTACAGTACAAATACAATTTTAACACATTACACTACATATCCATAATAATATATAATCAACAGAAGCACAATAAATTCAATGAGTATATATATAAATCATTCAGAAATCATAAGATTAATAAGAATGTCTTTAAAATGATTAAAAGGAATCAGTGTATCCAACTGAAGCTGTGACAGTAAATTATTCCATTTAAAAGGAGCAAAATAAACAAAAGCGAATTTCCCAACCTCCGTTTTAACAGCAGGGATATTTAGAGCCAGTGGGTTATATGATATTATATTATTATATCTAAGAGCCAGTGGGTTATATGATATTATATTATTATATCTAAGAGCCAGTGGGTTATATGAACGAGTTGGAAAGTTAAAAGATCTGAAGCTCACTAGGCTCGATAAGTAGAATGGTAGTTTTTTTAGTAGTGCCTTATAAATAAACAATATACAGAATAAATATAAATATAACATATAAATATATGTGGTCAAGTGGTTTGAATCATCCAATCACAATGCGTCTTGGAACTATTTCCTGTTGTATTTAGCACGGACCACTTGTGATCCGATGGCCCATGGCGTATTTTAAAACCAAGTGTAAACAGGTCAGAGGTCGGAGACAGAGATGATGTGACAATCATAGTTGTTTTTTCTGTTCAGCTGGCTTACAGGCTCTGTGAAGTAATAACTGTAGGGAAAACACTACTTTTTATTAGATATACGTCCAGATTTTGGAAAATTCCACCGTTTAAGTTGACGTCATTTTTCATATGAAATCATAGCACTCTAGACAATTGTGTTGTGAATTAGTGACACTAATCATGGGTGCACACCCTGAAATGATTGTATAGACCTAGATGCTGCAGGAATAAAGATGTGGATGAATTTCCAGTTTTAAGTTGGCAGTTTTTTTGTTACATACGTTTACATTTGTTTTTTGCTACATATGAGTCCTAACAATGGGAAGTCATGGATAAACATGCCTGGTTGGTGGAGTTCATCATTTCTCTTTTTCCTGCTGTCACACTGGCAGGTGTGAGGAAAGTTATCTGATATTCATCAAGTTTTTTAAATACTGTTTACAATTAAAAAGCTGTTTTTCTCAGTTATAATTCTGCTTCTTTATTAACAAGTGACAAAATCTGTGAACGAAGCGTTAGATTATCTGACAGAGACGAGTGTCATATCTCATTATTTCAGCATATTGTTTTTTGTCTGAATGAGGTGAAACTGCTTTTAAAAGACAAGCGACAGGAAATCTCACCCCACCACCAGTTTATACTCTAACAGAAAACATATCATGACTTGTTCACTAACGTGATATTTTTTTGGTGTAACATCACTTCTTCATTATGTGGCAACCTTTCAATATGAGACTAAGAGCTATAGAGTAATGTATTGATCATGATGATGAGCAGAATATGCTCACATTGACCATGACCCGTTCTTTGTTTTCTTACATGTGACACATATCTGATGTTTTAGTGCAGGAAAGCTGATCTTTTATTAACTTGCCTTGAACTGAAACTATTAACTTAGCCATGATTGTGCTGTTTCCATAGAGGTGCAAAACAAGGCCACAGTAAGTAAAACATATTTAGAATGACTTATAGGTTTAATAATATTCCAGCAATAAATACAAACAAACAATAAAAGAAGCATAGAAACAGAGGCAGAGGGTTCATAGATAGATAGATAGATAGATAGATAGATAGATAGATAGATGGATAGATAGATAGATAGATAGATAGATAGATAGATAGATAGATAGATAGATAGATAGATAGATAGATAGATAGATAGATAGATAGACTTTATTTATCCCAAGCTGGGAAATTACAGTGTAGCAGCAGCATTACACACAGAGACAATAACAACACAATTAAATAAAAAGAACAACCTAGGCATACTTCAAGCAATAACATATAAAAATACAATAAAATATAAAGTGTCTAAAGAAGGAGTATGTATTAAGGAGTGAAATGTCTCATCAAGGTCACATTGGAGCAGATGAGTATAAACCTAAATATTCAAAAATAAATAATATAAAGGAGTAGAGTAGAATTTAACTTGAAGGGCATTGCTGAAAGTATTCATTAAGTCTTACAGTGTTACAGAGTGTACAGACATGAGAGATGGCACATAAACCTGAGAAAAACTCTGCACTTCTAAGCCAATTCTGTAAAAACTCCTGATCTAGCAATCCTCAGGACCTTGTTGAGACCTCATCAGCCCCGACTCACACAGAGCATGACAACTGCTGCGCTTCAAACGGCCCCATATGTCCCCATAAGGCCGGCCGGTCACTTCATCTGGGAGATTAGAGAGGCTGCAGAGGAAGGATTGGTCTGAGGGGTAAAACCCTCACTTTGCTCAGTCTGGGGTTGACTCTTGGACGTTTAAGAAATAGTGAAGTTAAAAAGCCTGTGATGGTGTGTTTAAGGGGCGTCCACTAGCAGATGGCAGCATCCAGCAGGGTGCCGGGCGGTTTATTCCTATCTTTGGCCTGCATAGGTAGGTGGTGGTGCACATCTCGCTTTCTGCTTTTTTCCTCTGGGGATTCTTGTGCTGGCTGGGGTTTGATGTGGCAGAGCCCAATAATCACAGCTCAGACAGAGGGGGGTGTGCAGGCCTGCACCACAGCATCCACAGATTTGTGAAAGTTGTCTCAAGGGAAGGTGGGGGGCCGGGGGTTTGGACACCCGGCGAGTGTCGCTTCATAGACAGATGATATATGTGGAAAAGGATCAAAAGGGAGGATTTTGGCCGAGCGGTGGCTTTCACAGTGGTGAGCGGCTGAGTGGCTCAGTTTCTCAGCCGCTCTTTGTTTTTTGTCATCTTTTTTTATCTCTTCTTCAAACTCTGAGTCTTTGTGATCTCTTCCACAATCCACTCTTTTTCTGAGTTATTGTTCCTTTTCTTCTGGCTCCCGTTTGATTGTGCGAGGCGGCGGTGCCGGGGCTTTCAGGATGGATGCTCCCGCTAAGGGCTTGTCCACGGGCATCACATCAGCTTTACTCTATTTTTGCTGACGGCTCACTCTGAACTGTCAACAGTTGCTTTTCTTCTCATCCACCAACACAGCCAGTAATTACTTTCATCATCACCCTCACTATTATTATCATCATGAGCGCTATCGCCATCATCTTCAATCATCGGCCCTGTTTTGACCGTTCAATTTGTCTGTCTTCCAAAGCGCTTGCCAAGCCGAAGCAGCATTACACACTGATTCAGAGAGAGAGAGAGCTCGGAGAAACACATTTCCACATTTTTTAAGCACCACTCCTGAGAAAAACAACAACAAAATAGCCGGCTGTGTGCAAATTGCAGGTTTAGCATGTCTCGGCAAACACTTTAACTACTCCACATTCAACACGTGCCGCACCTGTGGAATCTGTTTACTGCTTTCCAACCAGCAGCCGTGATGGCGACAGGTGAATCATTTGGCAGCGGGATGAGATGGCGTGTGCTTTTGCTTAGTGCTGCACTCCGTGGGCAATGGGCGAGAAATAACTAATTAGCTCTCTATTGTTGCCTCGGGTGTTTTCTTGCTCATTTACAACAAAACTTTGTCGGCCGTTACATCCCGGCTCGGGGAGGAAACTGCAAGACATTAGATGCTAATTTAAGACAGAGCTGAACTAGTGCATAATCACACAGTGGGGAGTGTTTTATAGCAGAGAGAAGAGCTTTCAGAGCTGCCCAGCAGACAACCACAGACTGCTCTTCACCATCATGTGTGTTTTAAATGTGAATAATGTCAGATTTATCAAATGAACTGCATGAAACTTGGCTTAGTTAGTGTTATCACAATACAAGACATTTAGTAGTTGACACCAATACCAGAAGAATGCCAAGATTCTTCATAAAACACAAACAGAAACTCTCATTTTATTCTTCCTGACTGCTGGAGACGGAATCAAATACCTGGATCACAATGAGCCATTGGTGCTCATCAATACTCTTTAATCATTTACTGTTTTAATTCCCAATTTCAGTTCTCATTCCTAGTTACTATTAGAGTTGTGTTTGTGGTTGGGCTAAAGATCTCTTCTTGACAGGTCGGCTCGGTTTGTGGAAATAATTGACCATATGTTTGATATGTTGGGGCGGGAGCTGAAACCTGTTCAGGACTCTGTATTGAATGTTAGAAATAAAATTAGAAATGTCAATAGTTTTTTTTAATCAATTAACAAAATGCAAAGTGAGTGAACAGAAGAAAAATCTATATTTGGTGTGCCCACCCATCATCAATTCTTCTAGACATTTTTTCACTTTGGCACAGTTCTGTATACTTCAGCCACATTCTTCAGCCCTCCAGACTGTCAATACCACCCATAACGACACATCTTAGCTTTTGTCACAATGACCATGTGAGCGGTTTTATGTGATTGTTATACACTCGTCATTATACATAATGTACAGTGTGTGGTTGGTAAAGAAATGGCTGCAGATTGGTTGAATTCCGGATACAAAACCACGTCTCTAGGTGTAAAAAAAACTCCCTAGTAAGGTGTTAATAATAATAAATAAAGGGGTTTAAAAGTTTAAACAGTAAATAAATGTACTTAAATGGCAGAAGTGAAGTAGTTGTTTAAAACGTGATGCAGAAAATGTGAGGCAGCGAGATCAATGATGTTTAAGTCACATGGTTTGTTTGTTTTTATTTGGGACTCAAACCTTGTTCTCCTGGTGAAAGTCGGACATTTGGGGTGATTTTGAGCAGAGACCAATCTTCAATAAGTATAGACCTTTAATAGGGGAGAGTGGACACAAGGAGAACTGAATCCATTCACACAAACAACCAGAATTCTAACTGCAGACAAAGAGCGCATTGTTCATGATGCTTTCATTGTGAGAACGTGGCGATATCCACCTGCTTACTGAAATGATCTGAACAATTTGTACATGTGAATGAACAAGATGAAAAGCATAAGTAGTTAGTGGCGTCTGTTGTTCAGCAAAGACTTCTGGAATCACAAAAACATCCAGAGGGGGGGGAGGGGCTGAAAATCAACCAGGTAACTACACAGCAATCCAGTGTGTGTGTGCAGAGGTAGCCATTTCCTCACTAGGAAGATAAAAGGATGATAGATCATTTGATAGGGCCATGTTTTAGATAGATGTGGTTATAAACACCAAGGAGTCATTTTCCTCTCAGCGGGAGCTCCTGCTGCTCAGACCAGCACTAACATGTGAATAATAATCTCCATTAGATGATATATATGTCTGACTATGACCAGCAGCATGTTTACATGGGGGGCATGTCACAGATGAATGGCGCTGGCTTTAAATCAGCTGGTTTTTATGAATATTGCGGAGGTGTGATAATAGTCTGTTTATTGTGGATGTTGATATAAAACAGCTCCTTTTATGCACAGGAGGGCACGCTGCGTTTTACGAGCTGCTCCGCTTGTCTCTGTGATTAAAGATGTGTTGGACTATAAACTTTTACAGCGCAGGAATAATTGCTGGCTGTTTTTAGGAATATGACATTTCTGGAAAGGGATCTAAAGAGTAAACTGTGAACAATGTCAAGGCTCACAGCCACAGTGATTATCTGCTGCAGAATCCAGACATTCATCATTTCTGCACCTGAAAACATCTTTAATGGGAACTGTAAAGAGTTTATGACATGCTTTTTATTTTATTGAATATTAAAGACTCCTTATTAATGATCATTTGCACTATAATTGCTCAGAACAGACAAACTGCTGACACCTAAAGAGAGACTGGGTCATCCTGTCAAATCCATCCCAGGTTTGAGCTTCTTGTGTGGCTGTAATGAGGGAAAGTCCCAAATCATGATAAATCATCCAAAGTTACAGCTTTTCTGATCAACATGAAAGGAAACATATCCTTGCAAATTGCATGTAATCCTCCAAACCCCCAGCTCTTGTTTCATGTGGCGACTCTTCACTGTATGTTTATAAAACCTCGCTCTGTTTAGACTGCCTTTCTGTTCACGCACAATAAAACATGTCTTCCATTCCGCCGGCACAAAAGACAGAAACAATTAAAGCCCAAATATTTGGGCTTTGAATCTTTTGAAGCCTTTAGCCACAAATGTGGTCTCCCTGCAGAAAGAGTCTCTCACTGTGGCACTAAAGAAAAGAAAAGGCACATTCATCCATCAATGTTTAAATCTGCATCAAAATGAGAAATGGCCCAAACACAAATTCAGATGCATCAGTATGTTGGTAGTTTCTCTTTAGGGTCAGACTGGGAAGAGTTTGACTGGTGCATGAAGAATCTAACCTTGTGAATAGATTTGGACATATTGCAGCAGTTAAACTAAACAGTAGAGACATTTACAGTGCAGCATGGTTTATTGTGACTCTGAGTCAGTGAATGTGTCTTGGCACATAAACATTTCTGAAATCTTCCTCCAAACTGTGGAAGCAACAGCAGATTTTCACAAATGTTCTTAATGTTCTTAATGTTTCATACATATTTCTTAAAAATCAGTAATCAATAACACTTAATGTAGTATATAAAATGTAAAATGTGTGCAACAATAAACTATTAAAAATGATAAATTATACTATTCCAAATTATTAATGAATATTATAAATGACTATTACATTGTTCAATAGTAAAAAAAAAAGAAAAGAAAAAGAAAGCTATTAACTAAAGCAGCGATCGATTCACCATTTATTAATGATGGTTATTGTTTGATTTTAGTTGACTGGCTCCATAATATATGTTATAAAATTAATAGAGAATCAGCCTGTTGAAGATAAAAGAAGAACTTGACTTCCAGTTGACAGCTACATCAGGTACACATTGTTCAGGCTGTTGCTGCAGGAACATTTAAACCTCTTTACAGTGAACATTTGAGATATTTTCTGTCTTTTTGAGATTGACCCTCCGGCCCAACTAATGTTTGATCTTTGCTAATATTGATATCTGACTAAAGTTCTTACAATGGTGTTTTTCAAAGAATGATGACCAAGATATCTAAAGAGTTTGACACTTCACAGTTCTACCTGCCAGTTTGTCGGCATCGATTCAGTTGACGGTTAATTCTTGAGTTTGTAGAAATCAACGACCTCAACTCAAGGTCCACGTGCTTGTTTGTGTTAATCAGATGATTTTACTGAGCTGTGATCTGTTTCACCTCTGCAGCTTCATGTCCTTTGAGGTGAAGACTGTGATTCTAGTTGCAAGCTCCAGAACAAGCAAGTAAGTGGAGTGTTTGGGTAGATTTAGGTAGAAACACAACAGGCACACATTTGAAATGAAGACAAAGCTTTTGATTAGCATTTTTTAGCATTTTTGTATACATCTCATGAGATCTTTTAACAGCATAAACAGCAGAATGTGACTCAACCTCCTATTTCCCTCATTTTCTCTCTGTTTTTCTCTTCACAACATACATCCAAATTACTTTTAAATCAACTGTAACCAACATTGACATATGCAAAAAAAAGCCAGAAATAAATAAGGTACCCGAGTTTTTGTGAACACTTTGTGGGTCCATGAGTCGGCTGTGCAACACGAATCCAGAGCTGCAGAATAAAGCTGCACTAATGGATCCAATTAAATTCCATTGGTGCAATATGTTGTGCATAAAACTTTAAACGGGCAACTTGTGTTGCAGACTTAACACAGTAAACACAATAACGGTGTCACAGCTCCACATGAAGAATATTACATGACACATGCTCATTTGTCTCTCTATAGAGACGCCAGTAAACAGGTTGCAGACAAGCTGCACTACTTCTGCAGAGCTTCGCCTGGGACGCTGCCATCTGCTGCTGCAGCTCTTTGTAGGAAGACAAACTGCTGCTGGAGACACTTTGTTATAATCAGTATCCTTATATATGTATATATATACATATATATATAATATATATACCGAAACAAAAAGTTTAAAACACTTAACAGAAACTTGTTATTTGACTAATCTTGCTTTTGCAGTACCTGTCACGCTGCAGAAATCACTCACCAGGTGTTTCCTTCTGGTTCAATTATGAAATCCCGACTGTGTTTCAGTGCACAGAAATCTGTATTTAATATGCTCTGATGCTGCTCAGCTGACCTCATCACGTGCTCCTGGGACAACAAGTTCCATTAACCTGCATTGTGTTTGTGATAATATCCATGTTGCTCATACTGGAGGAGCATGACCGAACAGTTTCTGGTGTTTAAACGTGTCATTAAAGGATCTACAGCTGACACGCCACCAGCCAGGAGACTGTGTTTTATTACGTCTTGTAAGGTTTCTGTGACTAGCCACAAAACACAAAACATGGGCCGTTAACAAAACATGATTATGTTCTGATCCACCTTGATTGGATAAGTGTTGTCAGTAGTTTTCAGCCTTATATGCCAAATCATGCTCTGAGATCATACGATGTCCCTCAAACCCACTACACTGTAAAAAATGTCTGTAGATTTTACGGTGAAAAACTGCTAAACCATGACAGTAAAAGACGTAAAATGATAAATGTGTTAATTCACTTTCAGTAACAATAAAAAAAACAATGTAAATGTATATATATCAGCCAAAACAGTGGTTTTTTTTACACTTTTTTGGGGGGGAAATTACTCTACTGTAAAATACATTGGCACCGTGTTTGTAACCAAAAAATGCTGTTATATATATATATACAAGCATCACTGTAATTTTTGCATTTATTTTTTGTAAAAATACTTTTTCTCACTGTTAAATGTACTAAACACCATATCTCTAACAGAAATATATAACAAAGTTTTTTTCGATGGAAAATCTTTTTATTTTTTACGGAAAGATATGGAGTAAAATGGCAATCTTAAACGTGAAATCAAAAGTGCTAATATAATTTTACCGTAATGTTAGAAAAAGATGCACCGTATTTATTACGGTAAAGTTCTGGCAACCACAGCTGCCGTTTTTTTTACCGTAAAAACAGTTGTTTTTTTACAGTGTACTAACGCAAGATGGCCGTGCTTTCCAAGCTGATCTGTGCAACACTCTCTTATCATTTTGCTCCCAGAATGGGACGTTGTTATGAAACAACTTTAAAACATTTTTATTCAAACAGGTCCAGTTTGTTTTTAATCTTTGCTGTGTTTTGTTGCCATCTGTCTTTTTATTGCTTTTATTGTGCAATGGTTGTTTAATGCTAAGGACTTTGTGATTTTATATCTGTGAAAGGTGCTATACAAATAAACTTTTCATACTTAATCAATAAATTACTAAATAAATATGGGTTAAAGGGTTAAAAGGAGCCTGCTGCTAGAAGTCACTGTGATGTCACCCATTGACTGAACAATCATTAATATTTTTTATATTCTGTAAGCATCCTGATGTTCAAACATTAAGTAACATAATTCATTTATTAAAGTAGGAATCATATTCCTAACCCTAACAATGTAGTTTTGGATCCTAAACTTAACAAAACTGAAATTGAAACCTAACTCAACTCAACCTGGCCTCCTGGAAGGTGCAACAAGGCACTTCTGATCCATATTTATCAGGCTTATAAGAAGTGATTTTGACCATTTAATGGGCGGATAACATTTAAATGGATGTTCTAATCTCACTTTAACCAAAGAAGCTTATTACGAGCTTTTTATCAGCAGAAATATTTCCACTTGTCTCGCTATAAATGTTTTGGGAAACAAATATTTTGTTTTAAAGTTAATCTGACCTCTGTTTTAATGTGTGTGTGTGTGTGTGTGTGTGTGACTAATATCTCCATAATCCCTGCCATTTAAATAAAGTGCTGTGAGTCTAATATCAATTATCAAATCCAGTGAAAAGACAATCCCAATAATTAAAAGCACTCCACTTATTATTCAAGAAGCCGGTTCTATAAAAAGCCTGCTATCATTTTCATCTGCTGTCATGAAGTCAGACGGGCGAACGCTCCTCTATTTATCATCAATTTAGGCTTTTTTAGGCTCCATCTGAATTCTGTATTTAGGCTTCATCTGTTTCTTACTTTTCACAAATCTTTGACCTTTTATCTCATTAATTCATGAGACGAGTCAGAGAGGAAATATGCTGCTCAATCTGTTTTTATTCCCTCTTGTAGGGTTTTATGTAACTGTAGTCACAAAAACAACCCATTCATTGACAGAACATTTATGTGTATATATCTCTATTTAACCAGTTAGTAGTATTTCATAGCTGATATTATTATTATTAGAACACTAATTATGCTCTTGGAATATGTGGACCATGGCCAGATTATTTTTTTTTACTAAAGATTTGCAGGTACAGTGCATACAGAACACTATAAATGGCACCTTCATTATATTTTTCACAAAATAAGGAATCAATCGGTATCAGAACTATATCTGGTTGTTTGTAATTGTTTCATATAACACAACTTATATTTTATGTAGGAAAATGTACTGTGTGATCGCACTATAATCTAAAATAATCTTGCACAAGATCCATTACAACACACAAGATAAATGATGATGCAGGTCCCATTGATATGTTTTTAGTGGTGCAAAGTCCCAAACAAATCAAGTTACTAAAATTCAAATGAGTTCTTCAGCAGTCATTTGACTTCTTTGGCTGCCTCAAAAAGTCACAAACTCTCATTTAATCCCCTAAATAAAGCTCAGTTGTCATGGCAAGAAGAAATCTTGAGGGTTTTTTATGTCAGTCATGACATTTCTGCAGTTGTTTATGTGGTTTTATCTTCTTCCCATAATGCAAAATAAACTAAAAGCTTACATTGCTGCTTATGGCTGGAAAATTGAAGTGTCTTTTTTTCTTCTGCACAAGTAAAATTCAGTCAACGCTTTAACTTGTGTTGCAGCACATTTATCTGAACATGCATCACAGTTAATGAAACCTGTGTGTTAATGTAAACATTGGCACAAACACTGCAAACTATCACTAACATCATACTCATCCAGGCAATAAAAGATAAACCTGTTTGCGATATTGAAACATACCATAAATAATCTACTATGTGTCTGTACTGTTTGTAAATAACTATAGAAGAAAGAACTACATATCACAAATAGAGCTGACTTTATCAGCCATAATAAGGTGATTTACATCTAAAACAGACCTCACGATGTATTCCTCACCACCTTCTCTCTGATCTTTTTATAGTAAACAGGTCGACCAAACAACACCTTCTCTAATTACCGAGTGAGATACATGACCGCTTTACTCATTAATGAACGGCCAGAGTGAGAGCAGGTGGACATGAAGAAAAAAAGTTTTGATGCAACAGAAAGAGCTCATCAGTGCTGCTCGTCTCCCATTAATGAATCCAGAAACATCACTCAGACTACAGCACGCTAGCTCTTTTTATATTTTTATATCTTTTTATCCTCCATCTCAAGGATTCCTGAGCTTCTTGTGGTTGAAGCCCACATCATAACTCAAAGGTCTTTATTTGATCTTAAGGCTCGGGCCATAATGCAACACCTTCTTTTTTTAATAGCGCTCTCATTTTCAAGTCTGTATGCCATTAACTATCTCTCAGGGATCATTAACACCTTCCTGTAAGACTTCCACCAGTTATAACCTGTCACCTGGCTGGTGTGATGTTCTGGCCGTAAAATGTTTTAGTTTGTTCATCTCTGTTGACTTACTAACTGTACTTAGGTAAAACATTTAGGTACTTGTACTTTACTTAAGTATTTCCATTTTTAACTGAATACTTATACTCAACTCAAGGCAACTTTGAGGCAAATATTGTACTTTTTACTCAACTACATTACTCCTAAAACTTTAGCTACTTTTCAGTTCAAGATTTAACATGAAAAACATGATAAATTGAATGTGACTGTTTATGTCTTATATTACTTTATGTGTCGTTGAGTACCCTGTAAAGTGCAATATATAAAATGTATTATTATTATTATTTATTATTATTATTATTATTATTTTTATTACATGGGCTAATGAGAACTATGTCTATTTCTTCCAATGGTCATATCATGTATTAGTATTATGCATAGGATTTTTATTCAGTCAAATGTAAGATTTGCTCAGTTTGTTGATTTTTAAAAAAAACTTTATTGAAGCTTTGAAACTTTATTTGGACAAATAAACTCAACTTCTCTTGAAAGCCACGGGTATAAGCTCTCAAATACTTTTTGAATTTCATTTCTATCTGCTACAGAAGCAGAAAAATCTTCTGTTGAATTTCCAGAAAAACTTCAGGTTTTAGGGGTTCTTTCAGAATCACCCAGAGGTTTTACAGGCAGTTTTTCTAGGCGTTTTAGGCCTAAATGGGTTAATCTAATAATAAAGGACTGTTATTTGGAGTGTAATAATTTCGCAGTGTGGTTTTAGTACTTTTACTTAAGTAAGGGATCTGAATACTTTGTCCACCACTGGTAGCCACATATCCTTTAGTGGCTATAAATCTACTTCAGTGGCCCACCC